>NW_024066249.1:0-301217 GCF_014898535.1 Botrytis deweyae
AACTTTAAATATAAAAAAATATTATAGATATATTCTATAATTCAGAAATATAACCTTTACCCTTGTAACTATTTTTATGCCTGTATAATTTCTCTAATTATCTATTCAAAAAGTTATTAATAAATACAGTTTTGAATATTTAATACAATAACAACAACAAATTAAGCTCTTCAAATCTCCAAGTTGATTCAATAAAATATAAATCGAAAAAATAATAATAGGAAATAGCGAATTAGAATATTATATTTTATTATTGTTTCCTTATTTTATTTACAAAAACATAATATATAGATATATTATTCAATAAAATGAATAGATCTTGGATTTAGAATATAAAATTACAAAAAAAATAGAATATTGTTTAATAAGAAAATTAAAAAAAAGTAATATGAAGATAAGCGAAAAAAGATAATTGATATAATATACTCCTTAATTATATATATCAATAATACTAAAACTTTTATATAATCTTACAATTATTTCTATATCTTTACTTTAATTCCCTTTTATTATATCCATACTTACAATCCCTAATACATTTATTACTATCAAATTTATTAATACAAATAATCTAATTCTATTAAAAGAATTATATTTTATTTATTTAATCATTTTTTAACTCCCTATTCCTTTATACTACCTTTACTATTAATTACTTTTATATAAAATCTATTCTTTTAATAATTCTATAAATCATTAACCAACTAATCTTTATATTAAATATTTTTTAAAAAAAGTCTATAATTTCATCTTAATATAATTATAGTAATTTATTATAAACCTCTTTTATTATCTTATTTATTTCAAATATAATAACATTAATAAATTCATTAGTATATTTCTTAATAGATTTCCTTTTTCTAATTTAATTCAAATAATATCTAATTATTCTAATAATCGTTTTATAAATCATTATAAATATTTCATAATAATTTAGAATAATAAATCTTTTTCAATATTTTAATATATACTCAATTCTATTAATATTATTTAAATAAAATTAGAGAGTTATAATAAAGATTAATTTTTATATTAGTTTATAGTATTAATTTATAGCTTTGATTTGATATAAATACTATTTATATTGAATATAGTATTGTAAAGTTATTTATAAAATAAATTAATTATAAGTTGTATTAAGGTTAAATAATGTAAGGACTAAAATTTAAGGTTTTGGAAGCTAGTTATGAAATTGGGTGTAGTGTCTTTATCTCCGTACGTTTCTAGATTTGACGACATAAACGTCTATTCTATAAATGCTCATCCCTCATCAACGGACGTTTGTACGAATGCGGCCGCTGTGTAGTATCCAGACTGACATGCAGCACTGATAAGACTGTTCCCAGTAGAAGAAGTTTTTCCTTCCAGTAAGCACAAGTTTAACAAGTAATTATTACTTGAGGACTTACATCACACCATCAATTTTTGAAAAAGGCCTGGATCACAAAAATAGTACGCTATCGTTTTAGTTTCTTGTAGGCTCCTATCTTTGCTCATTCTGCTGTGCTACATTTCTAATGAATATGATCCTTTTCTGATATGTAGCTAATACATCTGCATTCAAAGTTAGCGTCAAAGTCATTTTTGAGAGTTCTAGACTTGCAAGATAGTGCGGCACTGTAACCTTACCTATCCATGTTGTTGTCACAGGATTAAAGAAGTGCGCCCATGCATTAACTAGCAACTGGGGCTCAGTGATTTGGAAGATTACTATTAAGCCACAATTCCTGACTGATGATTAAAATTAAGCCACCAACATTATGGATGAATGACCCCTCCAATATCTGATATGTGTCTAAAGAAATTCACCCATACCTTAGCTAGCGGCTTGGGCTCAGTGGACTAAGAATCACGATACAACTTCATTAATATGCGATATGTATCTGAGAATATGCGTACCAATAGAAAATCAATGCGAGTTAGCAAGATACGGAAGTTGATTGAAGAAAGATCTCCGTGTTTGTCTCAGAATAGGTGGATTCTAATAACAATAGTAAAAGAGATACATCGTGACAGAAGGTATAATCAGCAATGGGTTATTGCAGTTGACTTACATTCCCTGTCAAGGATAAACACAAATCATCATCCAAAACATGAGTTGGTAGTCACTTGGTTTGTTCTTCGACAAAGAAAGGCAAGCATGCTTGTGAACAATGCCCTCCACAAAGTTCTAGCAGCTATTATGGAATCAAGCCTTTTTGGCGCGAATCAATGCCTGTAAGTGATACCCGCCTCAAACTCTAGCACCTAGTTTACTCCACCACATCTGCAATTGTATGGCACATCATGCATTTCCCTCTCGTAGCTTCCTTCTCGGCTAAATTGTTCTCCTCTGGTCTAATACTATCCACCAAGAAACATGCAATAAAGACAGGCTCCCAGAAAGCAAGTTATGTCAGCGTTGAAGGCCAAGTTCCCCACAACCATCTTGTTTCATGCTCTCCACCTGCCGTGACCTGCGTAGTTATTGCAGATCCATCTATTTCAAATCCATCTTCTTCAATCACTGATCATCAAACACTATGATTACAAGCCAGCTGCCCAGCCATGAGTCTCGTGCGCATGGAATTATCACTTGCGCCGTCGTGATGATCGCGTAGGTGTCGCAGCCGTGGGATCGATAATCATAAGGTCCCCAGAACTGAAGGTACTAAGGAGGAGGAGCCCATCGTCGCGAGCATGAATATTTTCAACGAAGGTATCATTAGAGAATTCGAAAATCTGTTTGGGAAGGACGTTATTGGTGGCATAACCCCTGCCCAGAAATAGAACAATGCAGAAAAGAATTGTGAAGAGATGCATCTCGGAATACAGAATAGGACCCTAGAAACGTGTGTAAAGATTAAGTTGAAGAGAGAAAGTATTTCCATTTTGTACTTTTTTTAAAAGACGTGTGAAAACAATAATGTCATATGACTTTAGTAATTGTTGTTTTACCGAGATTCACATCCAACAAAACTCGCACATATATAGAAACTAGGGTCCTGGACCTCACAGCCTGCATATGGAATATTGGCTGACCTCTGATCTCATCATTGGCAGGGGAAAGTTCCCCTTTTCGCTTCAATTTTTATTCTTGATAACTCATCTTCAAGAGTTGTCTACATCATGTTGCATTGAACCACTTATCTCTACTAACAGGTGCATGGATTGAGAATGGTGACAACTAGTTCTTTGCTTCTATTCGTCATTCCATACGGCGTTGTCTTAACTCATTTCATGCTGCAAATGCGGAGATACATCAAATTTGGTCCAGAGTTTTAATGCAGCATCTCGATAGACAAGCTTCTCATCCTTTCGTCCCTGTAATACATTGTCAATTTGCGTAGACTGGGTTGCCACCAAATCCTCTCGTCCAAACGGGTAATCGGTACCGTATAGTACATGCCCAGGTTCTGCGAAGTCAAGAAATAAACGTAGCGGCTCATCATATCCTGCAAAGGCGAGATCAAAATAGAAATTCTTAGCCTTCTTGAGGAACTCGTCGGCGGTCTTATCTATGAGATTGAATTCTGCGCTTAGATTTGCGTTTCTGTGAACGATATAGGGTAACGTGCCTCCGCCATGTGGAAGAATAACTCGACAATTTGGATGTGTTCGTAGTGTATCTGTCATGATGAGGTGGGCCGCTGTCCGCGTTGTCTCATGTGTCCAGTCGAAGATAGGCTTCAGCAATTATCGCGGCTCGACGATAGGCTTTCCAGCCGTCTCGAGCCCTAGATGAATGAAGACAATTGCCCCGAGTTGATTCAACTCATTCCATACAGGTCGAAAGTCCGGATGACCAAGGTACTTGCCTCCATAACTGGTCAGAGAATTTACTCCTACAGCTTGTGAGGATTCATAATAAGTCCACTAAATCACTTACTAATATCTTATCAAATAAGGGATATATTGATGACTAATACATATATGATATGATCTTATATTATAAAATCATATTATCATATAGTTATATAATAGTATCTCTTATCAAATTGATTTATAATGGAATAGAATAAAATGGAACTAGATGGAAGTATACAGGAAATCTCGCTAAATTGATTGGTTGTACTTTCTTTTCATTATCTAAAGTGATTTTATAAGATATGATTTAAATCGATCTTGTTTATAAGCATAGAATATACTGGAATTTCATTATAAACTATATAAACCTAGAATATTCTTTAAAGGAATTCTAGGAAAAAGAAAGCAATTTCATCTCAATTCAGCCTAGCTCTATCAAATTGATTTTAATTCAACTTTTATTCTATATATTCGATTTATCCCTATAGCTTAAACTGACTAGATCTTCCATTATTCTTATAATAATATTATTCCTTCTTATTATAAAAGCTAACCTCCAAAAGGTTATAAGCCCGGCTAGTCTAAATTAGTTCAAAAAGGGAATTAGCTTGATTTAAGACTGTATATCATATATATACCGCTATTGAGCTGTCGAATATCGAATTTTTCGAATCAATTTAATCAAATTCATATCAAAAACCACTACATATAGACCCTGAAGCCTGCATCCCTGAAGCTAAATCTAATTGAGTGTATAAAATTAGGTTTCTAGATAATATATTTATACTATATTGCTACCTATAGCGGGTAATATATTAATCTTCTTTATACCAAAATGCTTTAGCTTATTTAGTTTTTATTTTATATCAATTAAAATAAAGATTTAATTTAAAAAATAGCTGGTTTATTCAATCCTCAAAATTAAAATCGATTTTAAATCGATTTATTTATTTAATTTATTCAAATCCGAAACTAGCTATATATTTAAATTAATATTTAACCAATATAAAATTAATTAGTTTATAAAGAATTTAAAATAACTTCTAATATCAATTTTAAATCTAATCCTCTAAAAGATAGATCTAATTATATCAAATGGATTAACCGAACTAAGCTTTTTCTTAAAATAAATAGCTTTATATTATATATCAACAATACTAAAATTCCACCTAATAAAAGTCTATATATAAATAAATCAGGAAAACCTATTTTAATTGAATTAACTATAAAATATAATAAAAGGCTTTCAGAATATCAAAAAAATAAAAAAAAGGTATTAAAAGCTATTAAATCTATAATTAGCTTTGAATTAATTAAAAGATTCGAAATTAAAATTACAGCTAAAAGTCTATAGGATTTTATTAATAAGATGTTTGAAGAGTTTTTTATTGAATTAATAAAAAGATATCTAAATAAGCTAATAGAATCTAATTATATTAGCTCAAAAGGAATAAACAACTATACTAATTCGATTTAATTATTATATAATTATCTAAAATCAATAAAATTCGATATTCCAGACATTTTTATAATATAATTTCTTTTTAAAGGCCTACCTAACTCTTTTAATAATTTTACCTCTCGAAAATATAAAGAATTAGTTAAAAATATAGTTAATATTAATCTGGATAAGCTTTTTTCTAAGCTAATATTCGAAAAGGCTAGAATACAATCTAATATCAATCTAAATACTAATAAAATAAGCTTTAATAAAATTCCCTATTACAAGCATTACTCTAAAAAGGGATATTTAAAATCAAAATACTTTATAAAATATCTTGAATTAAAGGCTAATAAAGGGGATAATAAAAAGCAATTTAAATCAAATCCAAATAAAAATTTGAATAAAGATTCAAAAAAAGATTTAAATAAACTTATCTTTAATAAATAACTAATAACTATAAACTATTATATAGGCTTAACTAATTAATTCCTTAAATCTAAATATAAATTTATATTAAATTCAGATATTATAAAGTATTATTTATTTAATAAGGAATAGTTTATAAATTATAAGCTATTAAATAATTATTTTATTATTATAACTAATAAGAAAAAGCTTTGTATTAATGGTATAGGAGATATTCCTATTTTAATTAATAATAAATTAGAGGTGTTGTTATAGGGGGTATATTATATTCCCAATATAGCTTTTAATCTTATTAATTCGAATAAAATAATTTAAAAAGAATAATCTAATTATATTATTCCCTCGAAAAACAAGATCGATATTATTTATAAAGAGGCTAATATACAAACTATAGCTTTCTGATTAATTGATATATATTATTTTAATTTTAAAATAGATTCTAAATATCTTAAAAACATTAATATCTCTGAAATAGAAAAGGAATTAATTCAAGAATTGGATTTATTATTGAATAAAATTAATCTTAATCTAATCCATAAAAGATTAGATTATATAAATAAGGATTATATTATTAAATCCTTAAATATCTAATTAGATATAGTTAAATCTGATTTAGATATATATAAATCATACAAATTCGGCAAATTCCATTAGAAAATAAATAAGGAACCCTTTGAAATCCCTGAAATAAACTCTAAATTTAAAAAATTCAGTTTAGATATAACTAAATCCTTTAGAATTATAAAGATTAAAGATGAAAAATACTTTATAGTATTTATTAATTGAACTATTAGAACTATTTAAATATATTCTATTAAATTCAAATCCCAGGTTTATAATATTCTAATAAAGTTTTATAACCTAATTAGAAATTAGTTTAATATTAGTATTAAAATACTAAAATTAAATAATACTCTTGAATTCCTTTCGAATAAATAATCGGATTTTATTCGAAATTATGGGATTATATACAAATATATTAGCCTGTATACTTATTCTCAAAATAAAATAGTTAAGATATTAAATAGATATATAATCGAAAGACTAATCTATATAACTAAGGAGAAAGAGATTCTACTTTATTTATAGTTATATCTAGTTAAAGTCATTGTTTATATCAAGAATAGAATATATAATAGTTCTATTAATAATTTATTATTCAAATTAATATATAATAAGAAGCCTAATTTAAATTATATTAAAATCCTAGATTCTTTTATTTATATTATTAATAATAAAGAGATTTGTAATGGAAAACTAGATTCTAGAGTTTGGAAAGGTATACTAATAGGCTTTGATTTGTTTAATAATTATTTGATCTATATTCTGATTAATAAAAGAATAATTAGCTTAAGAGATATTGATATTCAAAAAGATTTTATATATTCTAATGAATATAAAAACCAGGATCTAAAGTTATTAAAAAAAGAAAATCTCGAATTTGAATTTATTCAGGATAATATAGAGAATAAAGATATTACTAACATTAATAGATATTAAACTAATCCCGAAATGAATAAAAACAGCGAAAATAACGAAATACTCAATTATATAGAAATCGATCTCGGTAAGCCTATTCTTAGTGAACCTATATTCAATGAGGTAATAAAATCTAATATATAATAATCTAAGTGTATAAGAAATCTAATTCCTGATAATAAAGATCTTGCTAAAAATGGAAAACATATAGTTTTCTATTATAAACTTGCTTTTTCCAGGTATTTTAATTCAATTAATAAAAGAATAAATATCGAAATAGATTAATAAGATCTTTAATTAGCTTTCGATATTAGGTTTAAAAATAATAAAAAGATTATTATTAATAAGCCAAATTATATATTGATTAAACCTAAGATCTATAAAAAAGCTATTAGCTTTTCGAAAAAGGAATATTGATTAAAAGCTATGGAATACAAAATAAACATTCTTGAATTCAATAAGACTTAGAATATTATTGATAATTCTAATAATAATAAAATCTTAAGAATTAAATGAATATATAAAATAAAGGATTCAAATAAATTTATTGAATTCAAAGTTAGATTTATTATTAAAGAATTCGAATAGCTATATGGATTAAATTATATTGATATACATACATTGATAATTAAATTGATAGTATAGAAACTCTTATTTGTATTAGTTTTTCAAAATAATTGATTAATTTATAAAATCGATATGATACTAGTGTTTATATAAGGTAATATCAATATACTACTTTTATTAAATCTATTAAAAGGATTTAATAAATTAAAGAATAAAGTTTTAAAACTAAATAAAGCTTTATACAATCTAAAATAGTTGGTTAGAATATAATATCATATTCTAAAAAACATATTAAATAAATTAGGCTTTATAAATCTAATTTCCAAAGAATATATTTTTATTAATAAAAATAAAAATATAATTTTAAGTATATATATCAATAATATTATTATAATAATTTCAAATCAAGAAATTATTAATAAATTTATTAATAATCTAAAGGAACATTTTGATTTAAAAGATTTAGATCCTATAAAGAACTATCTAGATATTCAAATTAAAAGGATTAGTAATATATTAAAACTATATTAATTAGAATATATTAAAAAGATACTTGTTAGGTTTAATATACTAGATTTCAATCCTATTTCCACTCCAATAAACCCGAAAATAAAGCTAATTTATAATAAAGGGAAAGCTAATAATAATAATATTAAATTATATTAAGAAATTATAGGCTCCTTATTATATTTAGTTTTTGGAATTAGATTAAATATAATATTTTCAATATTTAGATTAACTAGTTTTTTATTCAATCTTAATGTAAAATATATTCAAGTTATTAAAAGAATATTGAAATATTTAAAAGGGACTATAAATAAAAATACAAATTATACTAAAATTAAAAACCTTTATATTTAAGGATTCTGTAATACCGATTATAAAAAGGAGATCAATATATATAAATTCATTAGTAGATATGTATTTATATTAGGGAATGGGTTTATTAGTTGGAAATCTAAATTACAATTAGTAGTAGTCTTTTCTACAGTCAAATCTGAATTCATTATTATAAACCTAATTGTTAAAGAGGCTGTTTATATTAAAAAGCTATTATTAGAACTTAATTTATATAAATAGAATAAATTTTCTCTGTATACAGATAATCAGGCTGTGCTAGTGCTTACTAAAAACCCTATATTTCACAAAAGAAGCAAGTATATAGTAATCAGATTCTATTATATTAGGGATATTATTAAATCAGGGGATTTAGATCTAATTTATATATCTATTAATGAACAGAAAGCTGATGGGCTTACTAAATCATTAGCTCAAATCAAATTGATCGAATTCACAAATCAGATCAATCTGAATTAGATTGATTTAGTATATCTATTAAGGGGGTGTGTAAGGATTTATAATAAATCTATTAAATCACTTATTAATATCTTATCAAATAAGAGATATATTGATAATTAATATATATATAATATAATCTTATATTATAAAATCATATTATTATATAATTATATAATAGTATTTCTTATCAAATTGATTTATAATAGAATAGAATGAAATAGAATTAGATAAAAGTATATAGGAAATCTCGTTAAATTGATTGGTTATACTTTTTTTTTATTATTTAAAATAATTTTATAAAACATAATTTAAATCAATCTTATTTATAAATATGAAATATATTGGAATTTTATTATAAATTATATAAACCTAGAATATTCTTTAAAGAAATTCTAGAAAAAAAAAAAAGCAATTTCATTTCAATTCAATCTAGCTCTATTAAATTGACTTTAATTCAATTCTTATTCTATATATTCGATTTATTCCTACAGTTTAAACTGACTAGATCTTCTATTATTCTTATAATAATATTATTCCTTCTTATTATAAGAGCTAACCTTCAAGACAGCTTTTAGCTCCTTCAGAGGGTATCGAATTTCATCGATACAAACGTTTAAATCCTCCAAGGATGGAAGAGTAGCGAAGAAGCCAAACTTCTTTGGATATTGTTTGCATAAGGACGAAGTATACTCGTTCATCTCCCTACAAAAAGCTGCCATGGAACTAATATCGCTACCCATACTTGTAGCGGGAGCATCCAAAGACAAAATCGATGTTTCGATGTTATTTCGTTCCATAAATTCAGGGCTTGTTTCTGGGCTCCAAGGAGAAAGCCTCATACCTTGACTGAGATCGGGGTTTTTGTCCCATGCGATTTGAAAGTTAGACGAGTCTTCCATATCTTATTTTGACGGTAGAAGCAAGCTCTAGCTACTCACCTTCCTTGAACCGTGGAGGTAGAATATGATAATCAACGTCAATCTTCGATATCATTTCAGTGTGTTGTGATTTATAGCATGTCATCCGGATATTTTTGTCCAAAACGATTTATTCATCTAATAGACTATAATTCTATCTTAAAAACTATTATCTAATATTTAAAATGATTAAATAATACTCTACTATCATCTATTAAAAATATTATGTTATTATTCAATCTAGAATAAGATTTAATTTAATTTAATAATAACAAAATTGAATTTAAGTTTATATTTTAGTAACAATAGAATTAAATAAAAGTTCTTATTTTAATAATGAATTAAAAGGAATAAACTATTGTAATATATATTCAAATCTAAAAATCAAAAAAAGCTTTCTAGAATATTTATTTCTATTAAATTTCTTTTAAAACGATATTTTTTAATAGTTAAATATTTAAATTAATTGTTAATTTTTTATAAGATTAAATATTTATGAAATCTGTTTTTTATTATTAATTCTGATTCTAATTTTAGTTCTAATTTTAAACTAAAGTAAATTATAGTAAAAATCTATTCTTATTATTCTTTTCAATCTTTAATTCTTTCCTTTATAAAATGTTAGAGAATAATCATCTGATAGGGTTTATATAGTAATTTCATTGTTCTGAATATATTTAGAGTATTCTATATTTTTGTAGATTAATAATAAAGTAAATTAATTCTAATATTTTATTTTAAATATAAGAATATTTTATTTTAAGTTTTTTATTTACTAAACAAATTTGAATAAAAATAATTATATTTTGAATTCAATTTTGATAATTGATTTAATTATAATTATTATATTTCTAGTTTTTATATTTATAGATCTATATTTATAAAAATATTAATTCATTCTTTTTTGATTAATATATATTGGGTAGATTTGTATAAAATAAGGATGAATATTAGAGAGTGATTATTTGATAGGGCTCATATAATAAATCTATTATTCTAAATATATTCGGAATACTTTATACTTTTATAGGTTAGTGGTAAAGTGAATTAATTCTAATATAAAACAATAGAATAGTAGAATAGTAGAATAGTAATTTCTTTTTTTAAATTCTTACATGTAGATTCTAATTCAGATTCTAATTCAGATTCTAATTCAGATTCTAATTCAGATTCTAATTCAGATTCTAATTCAGATTCTAATTCAGATTCTAATTCAGATTCTAATTCAGATTCTAGGATCGGAAAACGTCCAAGGCAATTGTGCCTCAGGCATTTATGTCCCTGCTTACAAATGCACCTTCAAATACACCTTCATTAATCTTTCTAATTCAATTAATTGATTTTACTACTATTATAGAGCCTACCCTAAAACTAATGAGAACATAACATTGGAAAGCTTTCAATTGCTTTAATCTAATTACTTCTTTGCTAATCGAATTTGCTTTTCATTTTGAGTTATCTAACAGATTGAAATGATTTCGTAGGCTATCTAAGCTTTGCCTCTTGATTTTGTAAGCTTTTTCCTCCCTCTCGGCTAAAAAAAAACTAAGTTCAATTAATTAAAAGTTTCGCGTATTACTTATGACCAATCAGAAAGGGTTTTATGAATCTACAAATATAAAAATAGCCTGCTTGTAAAGATATATGATTACATAATACATGGAGTACATAATCACTTGATTTGCTTCTACGAATCCATTAATCAGATAATATAAATAATCTCATCATTATCATCTCAAACCGTTTTGAAAAAAGATGTCCGCATGATATGCCATAGTGATTGTGGTGGATTGATGAGTTCAGTGGAAGAAACGTTTGAATTCCGGTATGTTGACAGAAAAGACTATTCAACTTGTATCGTACCACTCCATCAAACTCAGATAGTTTACACTCATATCGGGTTATTGTGAAGTTAAGTATACCACAATTGAGACATGTGATTGGAAGAATAAGAAGTTCAGGATAAGCGGAAAGTAGGTATGGGAGTCCACTTTCGTACCTCTTCCGCCAAGGTTCCTACTCAACCAGGTAGTCGTCTATGAATTGAGCCATAAAAGCCCTCCATTAAAATAGCGCAATATCAAGGGCTCATCATAGGAGGAAATTGAAAAAAAAAATCTAATATCGGATTCATCAGAATGATTATCTTGAAGTTCTTGTTGGGATATGGGGATAGAGATTCCCGTCTTACCCTCGAGTGAATGGTCAGACGGATAAATACATCAATCCCCCGCGTTGCGCATAAGCGCGTCGCAACACAAGGACCGAGGCCGATTTAAATCATTTGGCCAAAACCCTAAAAATAGAATTCTGCTTGACGCAAGGAAAAATTCTGTGGTTGTATGGTGTATTGATAGAAATCTTGGAAGAAAAATTGTATTGTGTAGGTAGAACTATTTTAAGGTTGATCCACTTTACTACTAGCCCACAAAAGCGTGGAGTGTTTCGGATGATTCGGAAACCATGGATCTAGTACTTTTAGGAGTTGGTGCTTACGGCGAAGCAGCTGACGACACTCGTGGAGCAGGCTCAACAACTTTGGCTCTTAGACTCAAGTACGAGGGTCAAGGAGATGATCTCACACGCCTTTTCCTTGAAGTATGTATCCAATGAAATCTCATTACGAAAGCATTGAACTAACTTTACATTTAGACACATGTGTCAGCTATCACAGATCCAAGATCTATTAGCATTGTCGGTCCTGCAAAGAGGCTGGAAGAACTATTTGTATATGCCCAGGGGCAGGGTATTCAAGTTCAGAAAATGGATATCAGAGGCAAAGTTCACAATCCAGAGAACAAGGATCTCGCTGCAGAGCTATGTCGTCTCTGTCATGATACACCTAGCTTGAACCTTCCGGATGCTTCCAAGCTTCAGGTCCCGGTCAGATCAAATATCTCTGGCGAGCGACTTCGCTCTGGCTCATTGTCAGAAGAGATCGTCACCACCATCCTTGCATCTAAATGCAATTGGTATATGCTTCTCAATGGGGTAGCGGAGGACTTAAGTGCATCAAAACAAATCGGGCATAAATTTGTGATTTTTGGGCTGAATGATTGTGTTCCAATGTCACCATTTCACAAGAAGCGACTGCAGGCCACTAAATCCGAAGTTCATAGCCTCATTCAGAAAGTCAGGTCACCATCATCCCGAATTGCCTCCCTTTCTGATACAACCCTAGAGAGGCGGCTAATATGGATCCTCAATAGCGAATGCTTCTGGAGTTATCTTTCGAAGCTCTAGATAGCTCAGGATATCTATCTAAACACAGTCGCGAAATAGGAGATAAAGCTACAGGAGACAATGTTGGTTGTTTCATTGGTGCAAGCTTGGTGGAATACCTAGATAATACCAACGCGCATGGCCCAACTGCATACACTTCCACCGGTACCATTCGTGCCTTCCTTTGCGGTAGGCTGAGTCATCATTACGGGTGGTGTGGACCATCGGAGGTAATTGATACAGCATGCTCATCCTCATTGGTCGCGATCAATCGTGCGTGTAAAGCAATCCAGGCTGGCGAGTGCAAGATGGCTCTAGCCGGAGGTGTCAATATCATAACCGGTATTAACAACTTCCTTGACTTGGGCAAAGCCGGTTTCTTGAGTCGTACCGGACAATGCAAGCCATTTGATAAGCTTGCCGACGGCTATTGTCGCTCTGATGGTGCGGGCCTTGTGGTTTTGAAGACAATAAAGCAGGCCTTAAGCGACAATGATGAGATCTTGGGCCTCATTCCCGCCATCGCTACTAATCAAGGCGGATTATCGGCATCTATCACTGTTCCTCATTCAGCTGCACAGCAAGAATTATATCGAACGGTGATTCAACGATCGGGTCTTCAACCGGAGCAGATAACTTACGTTGAAGCTCATGGAACAGGCACTCAGGCCGGGGATCCTTTGGAGATGGAAAGCATTAGGTCTATCTTCGGGAGTCCCTCCAGATCGAATACAGTCCACGTCGGTTCCATTAAAGGCAACATTGGTCACTGTGAAACCGCAGCAGGTGTTGCTAGCTTAATCAAGGTGCTTGCCATGTTGAAATATGGTAAGATTCCACCGCAGGCAAATCATCAGCAACTCAACTCAAAAATTTCCGATCTGAAACCAGACAATCTTGATATCAGCCGTAATGTTCTTGAATGGAACGTGCCATTTCGCGCGGCTCTCGTCAATAGTTACGGAGCGGCTGGGTCCAACTGTGCTCTTCTGTGCTGTGAACTTCCAAAAAATGACCTTGCTGAGAAACACAACTCATATGTCAAGAACACTAGTATGTTATACCCGGTCATTCTCAGTGCAGCTTCACAGAACAGCCTTCTCGACCAAGCTCGGGTATTGAGCACATTCCTACGCCAAAAGTCTAATATGCTGGACATTCGTGATATTTCGTATACTTTGAACGAGAAAAGACAACGTCAAAAGTGGTATGTTAGCATCACCTCAAAAAGTACCAAGGATTTGACCGACCAGCTGGATTCTATCAACCCACTGAGCTTTGGGCAGTTGCAAAAGTCATCCAAGCCTATAGTGCTATGCTTTAGTGGACAGAGCGACAACAAAGTCGCCTTGAGCGAAACCATTTATAAGACATACCCTGCATTTCGATTCTATATTGATGCATGTGATAAGCAAGTACAGAGTTTGGGGTTTCGCTCTATCATTCCAGCCATCTTTCAAACACAGCCTATTGATGATGTTATTACTTTACAGTGTAGTATCTTCGCCATGCAATACGCGTGTGGTAAATGTTGGATTGACGCCGGCTTGAAGATTAGCGCTATCATCGGTCACAGTCTCGGAGAGCTTACGGCATTGGCAGTGTCAGAAGTCCTATCATTGTCTGACAGTATCACTCTGATTGCTTCTCGCGGCCACCTAATTCATACTAAATGGGGGCCTGAAAAGGGTGCTATGTCAGTCTTACACTGCGATGCCAATGATTTCGAACTTATCTCTATGCGCCTGCAAGCTAGTTGTAATGGGAAGATCGAAATTGCTTGTTACAATTCGCCAACCTCGTTAGTTGTGGCAGGCACGTTGGCCATGATTGAAGCCACTGAAGAACTCATAAGAACAGATCCCATGTTTCAAAATATCAAATCACAGCGAGTCGGCACGAGCCATGGATTCCATTCGGCGCTTGTAGACCCAATACTGGGTGAGCTGGCTGATATTGCCAAGTCTCTTCATTGGAACGAACCAAAAATTCCTTTGGAACTATGCACTGCTGAACCTCTCTCATCCATCGAAAGCTACAGTGTTACGGACCACGCGAGGCGTCCCGTTTATTTTTCAGACGCCGTACGAAGACTCGAAAATTCTTTAGGATCATCCATCTGGCTGGAGGCAGGAATCAATACACCAATTATAGCGATGGCAAAGAGGGCATCGGGAACTCCAGAAATGATGACCTACCATGCCATAAGAACACCGAATGATCAAAATGCCGCCGAGGCAATCTCTGCTTCGATTTTAGCGCTTTGGAAAAGTGGTATTTCCTTGATCCATTGGAGCTTTCTGCCAACTTCGGCATCGGATTTTAAACAGATATGGCTGCCGCCATATCAATTTGAAAAAGCTCCGTACTGGCGAGAAAATATTGATAGAACCATCGAAATGCAGCAAACGAATCCAAACAATGCACAAGACCCGCCATTACAACTTTCACCTCAATTAATCACGAGAAGTGCAGAAATTCCTGAACAGCCGGGAGTTGAGGTGTTTTTGGTAAATACCAAAAGTCAACGATTCTCAAAGATTGTCGGCGGCCATGCAGTTCGAGGAAGGCCCCTATGCCCAGCATCCATGTACATGGAGTGCATCGTGATGGCTATCCAGCTTCTGATCGGAGAAATCAAAGGCGAAAGCCTTATTTTCGACAAGCTTGATTTTCACGCTTCTCTTGGTCTTTATCCGAAGGGTGAAGTTGTGATACAGCTTGTCAAGGCAGTCAGTGCTGAGCGATCGTGGAAATTTACTATCACTACTTCAATCCCAACAAGTACAAAGCCGAAGCAAGTGCTTCATGCTAGCGGTATTATTGCCCTGTTGCCTGACTCTCCGTCTGATACTTTTCACCGGCTTATAGCTGGGCCTATCGAGAAATTGGAGAATAATGCAAACGCCGAAAGCCTAATGTCAAAACGCGCTTATGGTCTATTCCAGCTGGTTGTTGACTATGACCATTTTTTTTAGAGGCATCAAGACTGTGAAGATGGATGAGTGGGAAGCAATTGCCACAATCAGTGTCCCAGAGGCCCAGCCAAATCGAGAAGAGAGCACATCATGGCTTATTTGTGACACCGTCACCATTGATGCATTTATCCAGGTTGTCGGACTACTGATGAACAGTAGCAATGCCGTATCAAAGGAAGAGGTTATGGTGATGGTTGGCGTAGAGCACACTGTTATTTCACCGGCTTGCAACATGACAAATAGAAAGGATTGGCGCGTCTACGCAAAATTCTGCTTTACGCAGGATGGGCAACCAATGGGAGATGTGTTTGTATCTTCGCCAGGTGGGGAACTAGTGGCGATGCTTTGTGGCTGTCGATTTGCAAAGTTGCCGATTTCAAAGCTCGAGAAAGCTCTCGATTCATCGAATTCGAAAGCCGCTGTAAATGTTCCACGTCTGGCTTCAACCAAAGTCTCCAACGCATCGAGTACAACCGGAGATGGACTAAATACGCTCACGATTGTTACTCCTGCGACCGATAGCAATATTTCGAGCTTAAGAGACTTAATAGCCGAGTATACCGGAGCCAATACATCAGATATACCTACGGATACAATGTTTGCAGATTTGGGACTAGACTCTCTAGCATCGGTCGAGCTTGTTGGGGAGCTTTTGGCCAAGTTTGAGTTGGTCATATCTTCCGATGAATTGCTCACCAGCAATCTAAACGAGCTTAATGAGCGTCTTGGTGGTCCAGCTTTAGCCAAAATACTACCAAGCCAAACAGATTTTATGAAACACCCGATTCCTGAGCTGGTTGAAAGTTTTACTCATGATTCAGATGATCGTGCTGTTGCACAAAAGTTTCAGAAGCTTCTGCAGATCCTAGCTGATATCTCAGGGGCTAAACTTGAGGACATCAAAGAGAATGATTTATTGCCTGATCTTGGAATCGATTCACTGTCACTAGTAGATCTGAAACAGGAGCTAGAAGAATCATTTTCAGTGAGTTTCGAGGAAATTTTGCTGGATTGTGCGGTGAAAGATCTCACGACACGTTTGAACATTGATAGGCCCAGTGGCAAGAAACCAAGTTACACTAAAAACGTTTTTCAAACTGACAAAGGGAACGTGCCTGCCATATTAGAGCACGATGTGAAACTCGACTTGCCAAACCCTTTCAGAGCATTAACACTAGCTGATGCCCATTTCGATGATTCAGCAAAAATGCAGGGATTCAGTAACTATTGGTCAGACGTAGCGCCTTTTCAGGATGACCTATTACTGGCGTACATAGTGGAAGCTTTTGGTGCTTTAGGAGTCGATCTTGCAAACAGCACCCCAGAAAGCAGCATTGCGCAACTACCACACTTGGCACAAAGATACGATAAACTCGTGCAGAGGCTTTGGAAAATCCTCCAAAAACACGATGTTGTTTTCGAAGATCAGACTGGTAGCTTCAAGCGCGGAAACCGTGTTATTGATTCAAGGCCATCGTCTCAGTTGGTCGAAATATTCCGCAGCAAATTTCCGGCTTATGAGCATGAAACTAATCTGATCAGTCTTACCGGTCCAAAACTCGCCGACTGCTTGAGTGGCACAATGGATCCCGTGTCCATCATGTTCGGAAGCCCTGCATCTCTGAAAATAATGGAAAATTTCTATGCTCAGTCTCCAATGATGTCAACACTCACTGAGCAGCTGGTAATATTCATAACAACCTTAACTCGAGGTTTCCAAGCCGCTCGACCGTTGAGAATTCTGGAAGTGGGTGCAGGTACCGGTGGAACGACAAAAAGGCTTGCAAAAGCATTAGATTCTTCCGGAATTTCTGTTGAATATACCTTTACAGATATATCATCCACCCTAGTTGCTAAGGCTAAGAATAAGTTCCTGCAATATCCATGGATCAAATTTGCCACCTTTAACTTGGAAAAAGAAGTCTCCAGTGAATTACGCAATCGATTTGACATTGTCATCAGCGCCAATTGTGTACATGCAACAACAAACCGCACTATGTCATGTCGCAGACTCAAAGAGGTTTTGGTGCCAAATGGTTTTATTGTTCTGTCCGAAGTTACTCGAATTATAGACTGGTATGATATCTGCTTCGGTCTGCTTGATGGCTGGTGGCTAGCTGAAGGGAATACGGCCTACCCTCTTCAGCCAGCTGAGGCTTGGATGTCGACATTCAAGGCAGCAGGCTTTGGCGTGACCAGCTACTCTAAAGGCTCGATGCCAGAAGCTAATAGTCAACAATTACTTGTAGCATCGTGCAACAAGTGGGAAATACCAGCAAGTATAAACGCCTCTTCAAATACAGACAGTAGTCGGGGTGTATCATATCGCCAAGAGACTATTGTGTATAAAGAGGTGAGTGATATTTCAATTGAGGCAGATGTTTTTTTCCCTCGAACGATCCCATCATCGCCCATGCCCATTGGTACGCATAAGCATTTTGCCACTAATCTATGGAATATGACTGATACATCGTCTAGCTCTCATGATCCATGGCGGGGGTCATATGACACTCTCTCGAAAAGCGGTTCGTCCAATGCAAACGCAATATCTTTTGGCCAATGGATACCTCCCAGTGAGTATTGATTACCGGCTCTGTCCCGAGATTAATTTAGTCGACGGACCCATGGCAGATGTCTATGATGCTTATCAATGGTCCAAAAATGTGCTTCCTCAGATCGCTGCTGGGCATGGGTTACTGGTCGATAAGGGCAACGTGGTGGTGATCGGATGGTCAACAGGAGGCCATTTGGCTATGTCGATTACTTGGACCGCAAAACTAGCCAAGGCGGTACCACCAACTGCAGTACTATGTTTTTATTCGCCGGTAGATTTTGAATCCAAAGGTCAGTCGCCCAAGCTGCTCGATGTTCTTTTGGATTTATACTGATATATTTGAGCCCAACAGAGCTTGGTATGAATCGTCCTTCGAAACTACCAGCCCGAAAAATGAGTATGGAAAGTATAATTTCTGCTCTTCCACAGAAACCCGTATGGCTACCCATCTTCTCAAAACTATGATCATTCCTTGTGTCAACAGTGACGACACACCAGTATTGAAGAGCTTGTTTGCTTGTATCATACGCTAACTTGAACTTGAGATCACAAATTATGATTCTGCGATCGGCGACGACACCAATCTAGGATGGGTTCGTCCAGGCGACCCACGTTCTGAGCTTCTTCTTTCGATGTTCAAAGAGGGCACTGGACTCTCACTTCTTTTGAATGGGCTGCCTCGCCCAGGAGCCAAATCGCTCGACCAACCCACACAGGCTCAAATTATCGCCATCAGTCCTCTTGCTCAGCTTCGTAAAGGAAACTACGATGTACCAACGTTCATTATCCATGACACCCGAGATCAAATTGCGCCTTTCGCGGATTCTGAGAAGTTTGTAGTTGAGCTAAAGAAGAGAATTATTACATGTGGCTTTTTACCATTAGAGGGAGTAGATCATATATATGATTTACAGTTGAAACCAGGAACTAGGGAATGGGAGACAAAGGTTGAGCCAGGGTATCAGTTCCTGTTTGATGTGGTAAGAAGTCGGATTTGAAGGAGTACCGGCGGCAGGTTTATTTTTTTTCGCTCCTTCTTCAAGGCGGGGGCCCATGCATTACTAGTCATGAGAATACCTATGCATCAATGTAAGAAAATTGACCCTCAAATCTATTAAATGATTCATAAGCATGAAGTGATAATTAGGTATAATCTTTTTAGCAAATGAATAATAAATATGTAAGGCATATACTAAGAGGATGTAAATATTGGAGCACATGACATCAAGTCACGTTGTATACCACTTCACAATGATACGCCTCGCACGCAGATTCGTGCGTACAGTGGGATAAGGATTAGCAGGATTAGCAGCCCCCTTCGCACGAAGGGTGTAGACAGAATGAAATATACCAATTGAAACCCTATACTATATGTGTACACAACCTGACGAAGTCTGTCCAACACTATATACACACATTCTGTTGCGCTAACACAGCGATTTCGGGTTTGTTCACATGTAAATCTGTTGGGGTAACCATCAGCTTATGATTGTGGAATCAACACGTGATTGACCTAGTATTGGTCACTTCATGACATTTTTGAATTTGAATCTGTTTACTCCGTACATTCAAAGATCACCAACCAGATGTATTCCAAATTCCCAAGCAGTGTGCTGGCATTGTATTGTGATAGAAAAACATGTGCCCGATCATTGGCTATACTGCTTAGGTAATTTCTTAGTTGCTGTACCTAGGTAGTTTAGTTAGTCTCGCTTGTTAGTATGCTTACTAAAGTTATGTTAACTTGCTTTTCATCCTTGTTTGCTTCGCCATCATTTCTGTATTCTATCCTCTATCTCTACTTTCATCGTTATCTTTATTCCTACTTCACTCCCATCATCAATTTCCATCACCATCGTATAACACTGCCTTTCTCTCAAATTCCTCGATCCCTCGATCCCTCCATCTCTATCGTGCACCATCCCATATTATTGTCGTATACAAGAGTTGTCCTTTGCTGGATCTGCTGCTTGAAGCAACCCTGCTCGTGGTAGTCCTTGTGCAGCATCTGCTGCTTAGAACAACCCCGCACGTGTTAGTCTTCTGTAGCAACATCTACACCCCCTACAACAAATCCAAATCGCTCCTATATTGTGTTGTCTACAGGAGTTGTTCTATGTTGTATCTCTTGCTTGAAGCAACCCTGCTCGTGGTAGTTCTTGCAATTGCTGCGTAGAACAACCCCGCATGTGTTAGTCTTCAGCAGCAACATCTACACCCACTAGAACAACTCCAAAACAACATATGCATTAGGTTTTGTGGACAACTACTTTACCTCATTCTGGCCAAGAGTCAAGGCTGCTCTATAGCCTGGGTGGGTGGGAATCACACGTAAAGTGTGGGCTAACATTTTCAATCTAATCTTTCTTCGGTTTGTTTATTGCTAATTATGGTTATAGTTATAAATTATGCCGAATCCAACCGACATTCTGATCGAAAAACTTAAACTACATTGTCTTCTTCGTGAAAGAGTGTTTGTCAAATGGGAAGATGAATCGGGTCCCTGCACGCTGGGTTCTCGTCTGAGGCGCAATGGGCAGAATCTCGAATTCTTCCTAGCGATATATTACGATGAGGAAGGACTTATTCATATCCACTTTTCTCTCAAGATATCAATCATACTTGGAGGCAATAAGGAGACAATAGAGTTGTTATTAGTTGTTCCCCCGGACGCCAGCTTTGCAGAGTCTAAGCCTCGTTTGATATCGGATATCGGCAATTTATCTCGTCTCGATGCATCTGCTATTCATGATGCTGGTCTCAGTGACTCAGTACATGTTATCTGTTTACAGTTCGATCTCATCACAAAGGGATTCATTTTTTTTGAGGGGAAGAATACTACAGCTATCAAGCCTCGGAACTACACCTCAACAGAATTGATTTGTGGCCTTGAATCTCTATCTGACACAAAATCCTTTGCGGTATATATCAAGCCAAATGATTATGCGCTGGTGGGCCTGAAAGAAGTTCGCAATCGCTTGAATAACACCCCTAACGACACGCACAAAACCGACATGAAGGAGATATATAATCGTCAAGCACCTGAATTAGTGGAATGGAGTAAACTTGGCCCAGAATCACTGCTACCGCCATATACCAAAAACGCTCAGCTATTCCCGCAAGTTCAGGCTCTCCGGTCACCACCAATCTCCGAACAGGAAACATCGTCGGTCAATATTGTTGGGGCAGCAACTGCAGAAACACTACCTCGTCCTAACTCGGCATTGGTGCATGGCAATGTCTCTCATGACCGTGAAGAACTGCTGGATATTCCAGTGAATCTGGATGACATCGAAAACGATCCGAGATGTATCGAAATGAACTTCGACGTGGACTCGGACGAGGAACAACTCGCCAAGGAACAGCTTGCTAAACTGGACTGTCGGGTATTCAATCAGCAACCCGATTATGATTCCAAGATATCACAGGCTCTTAACTCGAGGCTGTTGCGATGGATACAAACAACAATACGAATAAACTCAAATGTTCATGAACACAAGCATTTAATTACCAAGTTGTCAGTTCTGGGTAATTGCGTTCGTATATCAGACATTAGGTTATTTAATGTAACTTTATTCTGGTGCTCTGCCTTGTTTTTCTACGATCCACTCGATTCCGACCCTAACAACAATCTCGGATTATGGAAGGAGACAAATTCCTGGCTCATTTCAGACATAGCCAAGCTGATTCGATGGGCTAATGATAATGGGGCCCATGATAATATCGAGCTAGCTCCGGCATTGTTAAAGCATTTTATAGGGTTGGGTGATGCTGCTCGTGCTGTTGCTCTAGATAGTAGATGTAACAAAGAAGAGTATTATGATCAGAAAGGTGTCTGTATTACTTGTGTGTTAACAGAGTTTAGTGATAGCAAAGAGAACAACAAATCTGTTTGTCGAAAACGGAAAAGCCTAGGAGCTCTGCTTCTAAGCTAATCAAAATGTAATTC
Organism: Botrytis deweyae; assembly: GCF_014898535.1. Lineage (NCBI taxonomy): Eukaryota > Fungi > Ascomycota > Leotiomycetes > Helotiales > Sclerotiniaceae > Botrytis > Botrytis deweyae. The sequence goes on from NW_024066249.1 coordinate 22,622, forward strand.
ATTCAATACCTGCCTGAAAAAAATGTATATTTTGCTTCGGTGATGTGAAAAGCAAAGAAACGAGGTCCAAAAGTTAGACATGAGCGCGCTTGTCACAATGGCAAGGGGCTGCGTTGGGTTGATCAGAGGCAACCAATCGCGAGTCGTAGTTATGCGATTATGCGAGATGGCGAGGCTCCACACCCGCGTCTTCGGGCTGGTTATCCGAGACTTGAGCGGACAGGAATGATCGCTGAGGACGACGCTGAAATTCGGAATTCCAAACGATTACAGGCGGACATCTTCGGACCTTAAATGTGAGTACATAAATGCTGATACGTCAACACACTCTGGTTCACCGAAACAAGCTTCAGCTGCCCTACCATTCTACTGTACTGTATACCACCTTCACTGACACCCTCCATCCCTGCTTATATATCTCACTTTGCACCATGCCATCTCCACATTTCTCCAAAGTCCTTGTCTTTGGTGCCACTGGCGAAGTTGGCTCCGCCGTCGCACTCGAGGCCCACGCTCTCGGCGCCCACGTCTTCATCGCCCTACGCGACACATCCAAGCACAACGAGTGGATCTCGCCCGATCAAGAGCGCGCCGCAGACCTGCAGCGCATCAGTGCCGACCTAACCGACCTGGACTCTGTGAAGCAGGCCGTGCACGAGACAGGCGCCCAGGCTGCCTTCATCTACGCCGTGCGCTTCAAGGACACGTTGCGTGGTGCCATTACCGCCCTGCGCGACGCTGGCATCCAGTATGTCGTGTTCCTGTCGACCAGTCAGGTCAGGACTGCGGGCACCACAAAGGGTGACATTCGATCCATCAAGCCAGACCACTTCATCCCATGGCAGCATGCGCAGGTTGAGATTGCGCTGGAAGAACTCGAGGTGCCACATGCAGCGGTACGGGCCGGCTTCTTTGCGAGCAACCCGCTGCGAATTTACCTTGATCGATCTTCAGAGCCTAAACAAGTCCATCTGCTAGCTCCAGAAGTGCTGCACGATCCCATTGACCCGAAGGATATTGGGCGTGCGGCTGCTGCCGTGTTAGTCAGCCCGCGGCTGTACGCGAGTGGCTATCAAGGAGACCCCAAGAAGGATGTTGTGTACCTCAGTGGACCAGCTTTGCTCTCCCAGACTGTGCAGTGGGAGATCATAAACCGAGAGCTTGTTGCTGCTGGTAAGCCTGAAGTCGAGGTGAATCATATCACGGTTGAGCAGTACCTTGAGAATCTGGCCAAGCTTCATGTTCCTGACGTGGTCGCCAAGTCTCTAGCCAAGTCCATGGTGGAGACGAGGGCACTATATGCTCCTGAGGACTATGAGAAGTCCCGGGGTAACGTTGAGCTCTTGACAGGCCGCAAGGCTACATCATTTGATGACTTTGTTAAGAGAGAGATACCAAGGTACTTCAACTGAGATGTTGAGCATCAGTTTATATCAGGACTGGGATCGCCAAGACATATCAATTTATATAGATTAGCACTTGTCATTTAAGTCAATAGACACATATCACTTATGTACTTCTATCTTCAGTAGACTATCTATGAGAGGATTTCTTGTTGGTGGTGTAATAAAATCGAAGCTGTAAGATGTAATTGCTAGATGATTTAATCAATTAAATCTTGGTGGCCCAAGATCAAGCCCCGCCAGAGATGAAGCTCCATGTTCAACATCAACCCAGGGCCATTCCGGAATCATATCCATGAAAGGGCCTAGAGTTTCCGTGCCAAGTACTCTCTGTAGGGCATCTGACTGACGACTGCTGTCAAGTGGCACTGCTGCCATGCCAGGCAATGATACTTCTGACGCTGATGTAGAAGGCGGTGTCTGCTGCAGCTGTCCATACCAATTGTTAGAGTATGCTGGTGTTGGATACTGCGAGAAAAGTCCCGGTGAAGGAGAGTACAAAACCGGATCTCTTCTCTGAACTCTACGACCAGCGTTTGACGACCGCCCAGGAGTAGTCTGCTGCATTTCTTTAACATAGCGAGCTTTAGCCATGAGCCTTTTTATAGGACGCCACAAGGCAAGGCGAGTTTCATCTTGTCTGCTCTCATCGACCTTCCATCCCTCGTATACTGCCGTTACGCAGTCCCATGCCTGATCACATTGTGCTGATTGAAGTCGAGCGCATAGCTCAGAGAGAACAAATGCCATGGCACCCCATTGGATATGAGTTTTTGAGTACCATGTGAATTGTACGATCTCTTTGCTCGTGAGAAGCATGCCTGACACTTCTAGTATCTTGATTGAAGTTTGGAAAAGCTCATCGCGCACTTTGTTCTCCAGCTGGCCTGCGGTGTTGGGAGTGGGAGGAAATTGGTTGCTCTTGTTTCTGCCATCGACATCCTTTTCTCGTGACACTACTGAATACTGGGTAATAAGCCAGAATCGTCCAAGGATGATCTGTGCCACTGCTGAAGAAAGAAGTTGAAATGGTACGGAAGTATCACAGATAGGTAGATATTTATCCCGTAGCCGAGTTTCCAATTCCTGGATCAGAGACTTGGGAGAGTCAGAGGCATCATCTACCCTTGGAGTACCTCCATCGTCTGATGCTTTGTTCTGCTTGTGTCTCATGCGACCCATCTTCAGACCTGTTTGTATAGCCTCACACCTGACCAACGTGAGCGTCATGTCAGTCGCATGGTCCCATCTTTCAGATGGAGGCTCTACCATCTCAGGTGACAAGTCAATATCATTGATGTGCAACGGGGGCTTGGTATCTGTCACAAAACCTTGGGCAATAGGCTCATTACAGTGATATTCTGACGAGCGGCTATCGATGATGCAAATCTGCCACCATAAACGGCGGCGCAGCTCGGTCTCAAAAGGCTTTAGCCCGAATATGGTGCCATCGCGATGGAGACCCATGGTCCTTGCGATATGGAAGACCAGAGATGTGAGTGCCCATGCAGCACGCGAGTCGTCTTCATTTGGTAGAGCAGACAAGAAAAGCACTGCAGCTTGCAGCATGGTCATACTCTGAGTACTGAGGAGGTTGCCTTGAGCGAGAGCCTGTTCCACCGCAAACCGATATCTTTCCAGGGCAGCTTCACGAGTCTCGTCCAGAATATTCAGACATTGCCCCAGGTTAAGAATGATGACAGCTGAATAATGAATAGTGAATAACAGGGTCTCGGTATGCTTGTCGACTGTGCTCAGAGAAGCGATGGCATCCCAGTAGATTCTTGTCAAGGTCGGCATGTGAAATATGCGGACCAGCGGCGCGACATTCTCACGGAATGCGGCAAAGAGCATTACAGCTTGTTGTAGTGAGGGATGATAATGGTACAGAGGTGAATCAATGGCGCGATAGCCAAAAATGACAGCATTCAGTCCCAGCTGAGGAGATGATGGTGAAGTGGCGGTGGTGGTGGCGGATGAAGAGATGGAAGGCTCGTAGCCAGCATCTTCACTAGCAGGCTCAAAAAGAAGATCACGCAGGTCCTCAACCTACAGATGATGTCAACCATGAGAAAGGAGAGCAAGCAATACTGGAGGGACTTGCCTCATTTGAGAGAGTGACCCATAATGCGTTGTTCACATAATAACTCTTTGACTCATTAACTTTGAGACGACTAAAGTCCTGCTCAAATTAATGACCTTCACTGTCTTGCGCAGTTGGTGGGGCATTATCGTTATTCTCTCTGGCTATGTAATATTTAGAGACAATCTGCATTGAGTGAGTGAATGGATACATTTGACTTACCAGCTGCGCCGAACTGTCCCATGATTTTCTCAAGGCGGGATAAACGTTCTGATAATTCAGGCGCAAGGCTACGTTTTGGCCTCTTGGGTGCCCTGCCTCGACCGGGAGGATAGATGCAATTGACTTCGGACCTTATACAATTAGAGCATTGGGGGAACTGACGGTCGCATTTGACTCTACGTTGGCGACAGTGGATGCAGGTCCGCACTTGGACGTGCGATTGTGCCAAGCCTGGCATGGAGAGATTTCCCAAAGTAGAGTCCATCTTGCTGTGACTGACAAGAGCTGTCAAGAAATGATTACCCTAGAGGACCTGGGAATTTCGTGTCTTGGCAATCTGAATTACAGATTGAAGGGACGTAACTGAGCGATGCCGCATAGAAGGTCGCAGAGAACTCAAGATCGGGCGAGTGAGGCAGCAGACAATTGTGCGAGATGATGCCCCGCAGATGATGGTCAGTGCTGCTATGTATCGGTCCGGCAGTCGCATAAATTATGCGAGATGCGCGAGTGAGCGAGAAAGCGAAACCCCTCGCGAAATTGGCCATTACGAGCGTCAAGAAAAACATATGATACTAGCGCTGAGATAAAACATGATAAAGGCCTGTCAAGAAATCCGCAAAAGGATTCTCTCCTACAGAAACAATCACTGAACAAGAACTTTGCCTTATCTTGACGCCTTACAGTACGTGTCTGATCTGATCTAGACTTGCATCCATACCCCGCCAAACCACGGAGAGACAGCGGCTCCACTGAATGATCTGACAGCGATGAACGAACCCACATGGATGTTAAACAAGAAGCCCAATTGGGCGATATAGTCGACTTCGAGGGAGACTCCGAAACGCTCAACCCCCAGAATTGGCCCATGGGGCCCATGGGGAAAAAGGTCTACACGACAGCCCTGTGGGCCCTGACTACGTTGTGTATCACCTTCGCCTCCGCCATCTACTCGGCCGGCACAGCAGAGATTACCCAGGAATTCCATGTGTCATACGAGGTAGCCAACGCGGGCACCAGTCTGCTCATTTTCGGCTTCGCCCTTGGACCCATGCTCTGGGCGCTCTGTGTGAGGTTTACGGTCGGAAACGGCCTGCTCTCGCTGTAAGACTCCATTATTGCTGTTACCGTTACCTGCATACAGTACCTACCGTTATGGACCTCGCTAACCTGTAGTTCCCTAGCCCTATTTCATTAGCGCAGCTTTCGCCTTCGGCACTGCGACCGCCAAGGATATCCAGACAATCCTAATAACAAGGTTCTTCGCTGGCGTCTTCGGCAGCTCACCCATCTCCATCACGGGCGGCTCCATCGTTGACATCTGGACCCCACGCCAGCGGGGCACTCCCATGGTGTGCTACAGCATCACCATCGCTGCGGCGCCGACCCTGGGCCCTATCATCGACGGCGCCTTTATCGCGAGCGGCTGCGGCTGGCGCTGGACCGAGTACCTGACGGGCATCGTTATCATGGTCCATTTCGTCCTAGACGCCTTCTGGCTAGACGAGAGCCACGCTGACGTGCTTCTCACATGGAAGGCCAGCCGCCTCCGTCGGTCTACGGGGAATTACAGTATCCACGCTAAGGTATGTGAGATCCGGTCCGGCACATAATCTTCCCGCTTATGGTGCCCTTCTGTGGCTGATATCTTGGCTGAAACAAAAAATTACAGTGGGAGGAGACTAGCCCAACTTTCAAGAGTTTACTGAGTACCTACCTTGTTCGACCAGTTCAGATGCTTCTGGATCCAATCTGCCTGCTGCTTACGATATATACATCTTTCGTCTATGGTAAGCGCTACAGATGTCTCCAGCTATTTTCAACGTTAGCTGCTGTATTACCTTCCCAAACGTTGCTCGTTCATGGGACTTTTTACTAGCAATCCTTTACGCGAGCTTAGACAGCTTCGCTCTCGAATACGGCCGGTTCCGAGGATGGGGCCCCGTCGTGAGCCAGCTTCCCTTTCAGTCCCTCTTAATTGGCTGTCTCTTTGCCGCCGCCGCCAACATCTTCAACAATATCTATTACGGAAAGAAGCTCGTCCAACAACTTCAAGCCTGTTCCTGAAGCGAGACTTCCACCAGTGATGGTGGGCGGATTCACCTTCTCTTCAGGTCTTTTCCTTTTTGGCTGTAAGTCGCAATATTCACTAGCGGAACCGACCCGAACCTGCATGACCATGATAAAATTGTGGAGATGATTTGCATAGACGACTGACCCGTTATTATCATCTTTCAGGGACCTCGGTTGAGCACGTCTCGAGCCCTTGGCCATCCATCATCGGTGTCTTCCTACAGGGGTTGGCTTCACCACCATCTTCCAATCGTCCCTCCAGTATATCGTCGATACTTTTACGAGCTACAGTGCTAGCGCTATTGCGGCTAACACTTTTGTCCGATACATGGCTGCAGGTGCTTTTCCTCTCTTTTTCTGGCCCATGTATGAAAACATCGGCATCGATTGGGGCAGCACTATCTTTGCCTGTATTAGCGTGCTTCTGCTGCCAGCTCCATTCCTCTTTTCCAAATGGGGCTATCTGATCAGAGCCCGTGGTGAATTCAGCAAGCTCTCGACCTATTAAGACTACTAAGGTTAGACGAGTAGCCCTGCCGTGGCTGTTTTGATCCAACATGCACATTCCAGTCGCGGAACCGAGGACATGGTGAGCTGATCTTGAGCGTTGTCTATTTCGTCATTTATGAGACACCAACATGCATGAAATGGTCATGGATACCGGTTTAACAGGTGTCCCCAATATTCAACGCCACTCGTTGCCTGAGAGCTCTCTTTGTTTCAGTGACCTTTTTAGAGATAAACAACATCATCGGATTGAGTTACAATAGAACCCTAGTAATTTCTACTTAATATTCACTCTACCTTTCGGCAAACCTTCTCTCCAATGTGATGCTACCGTACCATGACGCTGACTCGCTGCCAAACACGTGCTCCGTGATGATAGCATATCGCATTACGTGTTCTAGTCCTGAATACGATATAATACCCTGTTTATCGTACTCTTATTGTTGACCGTACTGATCAACCTGCCTTGTCAAGCCTAGCCGAAACCTTGAGGGTATAGATGGTTGCATCCAGTCGGGTGCTGCCAAAATTTAACTGTAGATGGCCTCAGTAACGGAGCGAGGTGAAGTGAATTCCAACCCAACCGTAGGCCGAAACAGGATCGGGAATAGTTACGAGCCTCGCGGAGAGATGGCCAATATTTTTTCATTAGAGACGAAGGCGGTATTACGGAACGGAGTGACGTGCGAGTAAGGACGACGAAGGAGTCCGTAACGAAGCTGCTAACCTCAAAGAGGCTTATTAGTATTGCAAAACGTATTATCTTTTTGAACAAAAAGGTATATCCGAATTATATAAGGATTATATAGAGACGGGAAATAGTATCCCAACTCGTTATATCGAGAATTGCAAATTTTTAATAAGGAGGTATTGTTAGTTATTAGGAAACGAAAGTCATATGGAGAATCGAACGAATTGAGTTGATTGATTGCTAGCTAAAGGAGTATAATTCTAAGTATATATATAGGCCAGTGGAAGTGAGATTTCATATAGGATATTCTAATATTGCAAGGGAGTATGGTTGTTTTAGATAGTGACTCAGTTTCAAACAATAGCATTGTTTTATATAGAAACATAATCCAGCTATAATTCAGCCTAGGAGGTCAACAGGTATTTATAGCTCCACACTCGAACATAGTGAGAGAGAAATCCCCTTTTAGCAATCTTTAATCACTTTAAAATTGGTATAAGGGGGACGATAGGATATGGGACAATCTGGTCTCGACCAGAACATGTCCTCCACCTTTACTCAGATGTGGAGGTCTATTCTATCCTTTAACATTGTCTTAACAGACTCGACTTTGCTTGCCAAATTATCCATATGCGCACCTTTATACCCCATTATGGCGTGGTCCTTAAATACCTCTGAGAGCTCCTCATATGCCAACGGCGTTATATCTTGACCCCTCTCCGTTGGCCCTGCTGAGAACGGGCACCCGCATGGATCCTCTTTCCGGCATCTTCGCGTATTGCTCGCATAATCATAAAGGCCGAGCATATCCTCCGTGGAGCGGAAAGCATCCAGCATCAGCTTGACAGCTGTGCCAATCCTGCTGCACACCTCGTCCGTAAGAGGCAGCTCACCGAGCTGCAGCGTCTTTACCCCAGCTGCATTGTGCGACAGAAGTTCGCCGACAGAAGTTCGCCGGTAAAGGCAGGGAGTGTCATTCTCAGGTAGGTCTCAAAATGAGTCAACACCAGACAGTACAGGCAGCGCAGGGAGGAGTAACAACTCATTGCCAGCATTTTTGTGGGTGCATCCATGGAATCCTTGAGGCTGTGAGATGCTGTGGAAGACTGGGGTGTAATGGATTGTCTTGGAGGTTAGCTCTTATAATAAGAAGGAATAATATTATTATAAGGATAGTGGAAGATCTAGTCAGTTTAAGCTATAGGGATAAATCGAATATATAGAATAAGAGTTGAATTAAAGTCAATTTGGTAGAGCTAGGCTGAGTTGAGATGAAATTGCTTTCTTTTTCCTAGAATTCCTTTAAAGAATATTCTAGGTTTATATAGTTTATAATGAAATTCTAGTATATTCTATGCTTATAAATAAGATCGATTTAAATCATATCTTATAAAATCACTTTAGATAATGAAAAGAAAGTATAATTAATCAATTTAGCGAGATTTCTTGTATACTTCCATCTAGTTCCATTTTATTCTATTCTATTATAAATCAATTTGATAAGAGATACTATTATACAATTATATAATAATATGATTTTATAATATAAGATTATATCATATATATATTAGTCATCAATATATCCCTTATTTAATAAGATATTAATAAGTAATTTAATAAACTTATTATAAATCCTTATATACCTCCTTAATAAATACATTAAATCAATCTAATTCAGATTAATCTGATTTATAAATTCGATCAATTTAATTTGAGCTAATAGTTTAATAAGCTCATTAGCTTTCTATTTATTAATAGATATATAAATTAGATCTAAATCCCCTAATTTAATAATATCCCTAATATAATAGAATCTGATTACTATATATTTACTTCTTTCATAAAATATAGGGTTTTTAGTAAGCACTAGCACAACCTGATTATCTATGTACAAAAGAAATTTATTCTATTTATATAAATTAAGCTCTAATAATAGCTTTTTAATATAAACAGTTTTTTTAGTAACTAAATTTATAATAATAAATTCAGATTTGGCTGTAAAAAGAGTTACTATTGGCTGTAGTTTAGATTTTCAATTAATAAGCCCATTTCCTAGTATAAATATATATTTGCTAGTAAATTTATATGTATTGATCTTTTTTTCATAATCGGTGTTGCAGAATCCTTAAATATAAGGGTTTTTAATTTTAATATAATTTATATCCTTATTTATAGTTTCTTTCAAGTATTTCAGTATTCTTTTAATGATTTAAATATGTTCTGTATTAAGATTAAACAAAAAACTAATTAATTTAGATATTGAAAATATTATATCTAATTTAATTCCGAAAACTAAATATAATAAGGAGCCTATAATTTCTTAATATAATTTAATATTATTATTATTAGTTTTTTCTTTATTATAAATTAGTTTTATTTTTGGGTCTATTAGAATGGAAATAGGATTGAAATCTAATATATTAAATCTAGCAAGTATCTTTTTAGTGTATTCTAATTGATATAACTTTAATATATTACTAATTCTTTTAATTTGAATATTTAAATAGTTCTTTATAGGATTTAGATTTTTTAAATCGAAATGTTTCTTTAGATTATTAATAAATTCATTAATAATTTCTTAATTTAGGGTTATTATAATAATATTATTAATATATATATTTAGAATTATATTCTTATTTTTATTAATAAAAATATATTTTTCGGAAATTAGATTTATAAAGCTTAATTTATTTAATATATCTTTTAGAATATAATATTATATCCTGATTAACTATTTTAGGCTATATAAAGTTTTATTTAGCTTTAAAGCTTTATTCTTTAGTTTGCTAAATCCTTTTAGTGGATTTAATAAAAGTAATATATCGATATTGTCTTATGCAAATGCTAGTACTATATCGATTTTATAAATTAGCCAATCGTTTTGGAGAGCTAATACAAATAAGAGCTTCCATATTATCAATTTAACTACTAATATATATATATCAATATAATCTAATCCATATAGCTGTTTGAATCCTTTAGTAATAAATCTAGCTTTGAATTTAATGAATTTATTTAAATCCTTTATTTTATATATTCATTTAATTCTTAGGGTTTTATTATTATTAGAATTATCAATAATATCCCAAATCTTATTGGATTTAAGGGTATTTATTTCGTATTTTATAGCTTTTAGTTAATATTCCTTTTCTGAAGAGCTAATAGTTTTTTTATAAATCTTAAATTCAATTAATATACAATCTGATTTATTAATAATAATCTTTTTATTATTTTTAAACCTGATATCAAAAGCTAATTAAAGATCTTATTAATCTATTTCAATATTCATCCCTTTATTAATTGAATTAAAGTATTCGGAAAAAGCAAGTCCATAATAAAAAACTATATATTTTCTATTTTCAGTAAGATTTTTATTATTAGAAATTAAATCTCTTATATACTTAAATTGCTATATATTAGATTCTATTATCTCATTAGATATAAATTCATTAGAAATAGGCTTACCGGGATTGACTTCTATATAGTCGAGTGTTTCGTTATTTTCATTGTTTTTATTCATTTCGGGATTAGCTTGATGCTTATTAGTACTAGTGATATCTTCATTTTCTATATTATCCTAAATAGATTCAAATTTAAGGTTTTCTTTTTTTAATAACTTTAGATTCTGGTTTTTATATTTATTAAAATATATAAGATTTTCTTGAATATTAATATCTTTTGAGTTAATTATTCTTTTATTAGCTAGAATATAGATTAAGTAATTATTAAACAAATCAAAGCCTATTAGTATATCTTTTCAAACTTTAGAATCTAGTTTTCCATTATAAATTTCTTTATTATTAATAATATAAATAAGAGAATCTAGAATTCTAATATAATTTAAATTAGATTTTTTATTATATATTAATTTAAATAATAAATTATTAATAGAATTATTATATATTCTATTCTTAATATAAGTAATAGCTTTAACTAAATATAGTTATAAATAAAGTAGAATCTCTTTTTTCTTAATTATATAAATTAGTCTTTTAATTATATATTTATTTAGTATCTCGGTTATTCTATTCTGGAAGTAAGTGTATAGGCTAATATATTTATATATAATTCCGTAATTTCGAATAAAATCCGATTATTTATTTAAAAGGAATTTAAGAGTATTATCTAATTTTAGTATTTTAATATTAATATTAAACTGATTTCTAATTAGATTATAGAATTCTATTAGAATATTATAAACCTAGAATTTGAATTTAATAGGATATATTTAAATAGCTCTAATAGCCCAATTAGTAAATACTATAAAGTATTTTTTATTTTTAATCCCTATAATTCTAAAGGGTTCAGTTATATCTAAACTGAATTTTTCGAATTTAGAATTTATTTTAAGGATTTCAAAAGGTTTCTTGCTTATTTTCTAATGGAATTTGCTGAATTTATATAATTTATATATATCTAAATCAGATTTAGCTATATCTAATTGGATATTTAAGAATTTAATAATATAATTCTTATTTATATAATCTAATTTCTTATAAATTAGATTAAGATTAATTTTATTTAATAATAAATCCAATTCTTGAATTAATTTCTTTTTTATTTCAAAGGTATTAATACTTTTAAAATATTTAAAATCTACCTTAAAATTAAGGTAATATGTATTAATTAGTTAGGGAGCTATAGTTTGTATATTAGTTTCTTTATAAATAATATCGATCTTATTTTCTAAAGGAATAATATAGCTAGATTATTCTTTTTGAATTATTTTATTCAAACTAATAAGATTGGAGATTATATTAGGAATATAATATATTCTCTATAATAATATCTTTAATTTATTATTAATTAAAATAGGAATATCTCCTATATTATTAATATAAAGCTTTTTCTTATTAGCTATAATAATGAAATAATTATTTAATAGTTTATAATTTATAAATCATTTCTTATTAAATAAATAATGCTTTGTAGTATACAAATCTAATATAAATTTATATTTAGATCCAAGGGATTGATTAGCTAAGTTTATATAATGGTTTATAGTTATTAGTTGCTTGCTAAAAATAGATTTATTCGAATCTTTCTTCAAATCTTTATTTGAATTTCTATTTGGATTTGATTTAAATTGCTTTTTATTATTTTCTTTATTAATCTTTAATTCAAAATATTTTATAAAGTATTTTGATTCTAAATATTCCTTTTTAAAGTAATATTTATAATAGAAAGCTTTATTAAAGCTTATTTTATTAGTATTTAGATCAATATTAGATTGTATTCTAGCCTTTTCGGATATTAACTTGGAAAAGAGTTTATCCAGATCAATACTAACTGTATTTTTAGCTAATTTTTTATATTTTCGAGAAATAAAATTATTGAAAAAGCTAGATAAACTTCTAAAAAGAAACTATATTATAAAAGCATTTGGAATATCGAATTTCATTAATTTTAGATAATTATATAATAATTGGATCAAATTAATATAGTTATTTATTCCTTCTGAACTAGTATAATTAGATTCTATTAGTTTATTTAAGTATTTTTTTATTAATTTAATAGAAAACTCTTCAAACATTTTATTAATGGAGTTCTATAGACTTTTAGCTATAGTTTTAGTTTCAAATCTTTTAATTAATTCGAAGCTAATTATAGATTTAATAGCTTTTAATATTTTTCTTTTATTTCTTTAATATTCTAAAAGCCTTTTATTATATTTTATAGCTAATTCAATTAAAATAAATTTTTTTAATTTATTTATATATAAACTTTTATTAAATAAAACTTTAATACTATTAATATATAACATAAAGTCATTTATTTTAAGAAAAAGCTTAGCTTAATTAATCCATTCAATATAATTAGATCTGTTTTTTAGAAAATCAGATTTAAAATTAATATCAAAAACTATTTTAAATCCTTTATAAACTAATTAGTTTTATATTAATTAAATACTAATCTAAATATATAGCTAGTTTCAGATTTGAATGGATTAAGTGAATAAATCGATTTAAAATTGATTTTAATTTCGAGAATTGAATAGATTAGTTATTTCTTAAATTAGATTTTTATTTTAATTAATATAAAATAAAGATTAAATAAGCTAAGGCATTTTGATATAAAAAAGATTAATATATCACCTGTTATAGGTAGTAATATAATATAAATATATTGTCTAAAGATCTAATTTTATATGCTTAATTAGATTTAGCTTTAGGGATATAGATCTCAGGGTCTATATGTAGTAGTTTTCGATATAAATTTGATTAAATTAATTCGAAAAATTTAATATTCGACAGCTTAATAGTAGTATATATATTCTTAAAGGTTAGCTCTTATAATAAGAAGGAATAATATTATTATAAGGATAGTAGAAGATCTAGTTAGTTTAAGCTGTAGGGATAAATCGAATATATAGAATAAGAGTTGAATTAAAGTCAATTTGGTAGAGCTAGGCTGAATTGAGATGAAATTGCTTTTTTTTTTTTTTTTTCTAGAATTCCTTTAAAGAATATTCTAGGTTTATATAGTTTATAATGAAATTCCAGTATATTCCATACTTATAAACAAGATCGATTTAAATCATATTTTATAAAATCACTTTAGATAATAAAAAGAAAGTACAATCAATCAATTTAGCGAGATTTCCTGTATACTTTCATCTAGTTCTATTTCATTCTATTCTATTATAAATCAATTTGATAAGAGATACTATTATATAACTATATGATAATATGATTTTATAATATAAGATTATATCATATATGTATTAGTCATCAATATATCCCTTATTTGATAAGATATTAGTAAGTGATTTAGTGGACTTATTATGAATCCTCACAGATTGAAGGTTTGCATAGTAGCTGTAGTTGTTGAAGGGAGAAACTGAGGATGTCGAATCACGCCTTGATACTCCAGTCATGTCTTGGGTAAATGCTGAGGCTGTGTGAAATAAGCTTGTGCCTTGGGGGGTGATCTCTACCAGAGACCGAGCAAGATGCAAGACGGTGCCAATAGGATATTCGCAAGAGTTGAAGCTGGGATACTTAGTCGCATGCGAGCTGCCCGTAAGAATAGCCAACGTCCGGTAAATATCGGCCTTGAAATTTGACAGTCGAGTGATTGGCGAAGCCCCATCAATTTTCGATGCTCCCGTTGGTCTGGGACTGCGTGCAATCGTGCATGAAGGGCGTTATTTTCGTAGATGAATGCAACGCGCTGTTTTGCTCGAATTTGGGTGTAGTGGGCTCAGTGACAAGTCCGTTACCAAGAATCTGGTTCAGTACTACGTCGAGCATGGAGCTAACATGCAGCCCACTCGCGCTCGCAGATCCTACGCCTGACGGTGTCTGTGCGAAGTTGCCAAAGTCATTGTTGACTCGTCCAGTCGGACTCCAAAGTCCGAAGTGTTCGGCATGGCCCAGATATCTAGCGAGCCTGTATAAGACGAGTCGAAATTGTCAAAGCTCGCTTCTTCGCCAGAGCCAGTTGGTGGAGTCAGAAGACCCTTTTCTCCCTCGCCAGAGCTGCCCTCTGACTTGAGGTTCTTCTGGCGATTTGAGCGGGCTCGTTGGCTATACACGCATTCAACCTTGGCCCTGATACAGCGGGCGCACTTTTGCTGAACGTATTTCTTTCTTTCGTGATAATAAATAATATTAAAATCTAATTCTATTTTCAAAATTCAAATTGATATCAAAGCTATTTAAGAAAAAGAGTTTTTATAACGCAAATTATAACAATTCCCAAGCTATAAATAAAAAACATATATATATATAAATGTTGTTTTAAGTATGACTCTCTATAAAGAATAAGATAGAAAGTATAGAGTAGAAAGTAAGAGTATAAGAAGAACTCTCGTATTAAGTATAGTATAGCTAACTCTAAGGAGAAGAGCTCTATATAAGATAGAGCTCTCACTAGTACTTATCCGGGCTAGCTCCCCCTACTCTAGCGTTACGTAAATTATACTTTTAACAAATATCTTATTTTTATTATTTATAATAAAGCTTCCCTTATAGAAAAAGAATAATTTATTATTAAAATACAAATATTTTAAATATTTTAGAAGGCTTAATTTAGATATTCAAAGTAAATTATATAGTAATATAAGTCATATACTAATAAACTACGTTATATAATAAGAATAATTAATCTCATATAAACGCATAAAGATTGGCTCGCTTATTCCACACAAGCGTCTGTCACCTGACTGACCGACTTTTCCACGCTCTCACATTAAAATTTATAATATATTCCAAAAAATGATTGGCACCAAGAACAATAAGAAATCGGGCTTGTGGTTTAGTGGTATAAAACCTCTCTCACTGGGACATGACATTCATTGTGAATGCTGCTTGAGAAATGGTGAACTCGGAATCCGTAATCAGGGTCTATGTTTATACCATTTTGGCGATACTCAATCCCGAAAACCGTATTTTGAAATACAGTATTTTATGAAATCTGATGCTGGGATTCCGTTATGTCAACACAAGGATTAATCCATGCTAAAATGAAAACGGGAGTTCGTATACAGGCATTCGAATCCGCAGCAAGGCAGATTTTCACTGCCAAGCTGAAAAAGGAAGTTGATAAACCGTCATTAGGCAGTTTTTCCAGCCGAGCTGAAAAATAGGGTTTCATAATCAAAGCCTAGCCTTAATTCATAGGGTAGAAGACGACCTGATACTTTTTTGTAGATAGTTGACAGGTACCTACTGGGCTGTAATCCCAAGGACAAATCTGGATGTGCATCGATAGCACCTCAGTCATATGGGGTATGCGCGGAAGAGCCCCTGAATCCTCTCAGTAGGCTTATCATAAGTGCCATCAAGCGATGCGTCACTACAACATCGGGATCAAATGGTCCCCCGGGCACACCGAGATCGAAGGCAACGAAGCAGCAGATCGCTTAGATAATCTAGGAATATCGGGCTCAATAGATACTGGCCTATCAGCGTTGCCGACGGTAAGTAGCACCCGATCTGATCAAAGCTAGGTGTCGATATACAGAGACGTTCTGGTGGGCTTCAGCGAGCAATATGATCTCCCCAGGATATAAGATGTGGAGATCGGTGTACAAGGTTACTGAACCACTCACTCTTCAGCGTCCACGCGGGACACTTTATAAGCTTTTAGCAATGCGAACTGGCTATGGTGACTTTGCAGCTTATCATATCGGGTTTAACCACAAGAACAGCCACAACGAATGCTCATGCGGCAGTGACAAGATCCCTTTTCACTTCTTCCAATATCCAATCAATAACGAATCGCGAGCCGACTGGCCTCTCGCACCTAATCGGCTCCGCTCCGAACGCGGTGCGATCGAATATATCAATCGCCTCCTGCGCACACAAGACAGTTTCACAAAGCTCCTCTCCGGAACTGGGTTTTTCATTCAGATCTGTACTAACTTCGCCTAAAAAGAGACGAAGACAAACCGCTCACCCAACATGAAGAAGAGCACTTCATCTCTAACATCAAGCCGAACCGACCACCACCCATCGATCTCCCGGTCCATAGCGATTACTCTCGTCACTCATCGCCCCTCAAATGACTACTCACCGGCCTCAAAGAGGCCCCTCTCAGAAACCGATCAGACGCCCTATCGAGCGAATCGACCCGGAGCGTAGCCGAAGAGGGGAGCAACACCCCAGAAGGAAAAATTGCTAAAATACTATGAGCGGCAAAAGCGCATGCGCTCTGTAGGCCCGATCCTTAGTACTTCTAGAATACCTGTTGCGATACAAGTGAATATGCACACGTGACTGCGCGCTAGCGCACGAGCGTATTGCATATAAGCTCTCATAGCTATGAACCTAGAAGAGACAGACAGAATACAATATGATGAACTAGACCTATTATGCATAATCACCACCGAGGTGATACCAACAATACCTTTAGGGAGGTTATAGATTAGACGTTAATTACTATAAATAGACAAAATAAATAAATATTGGGTTGTAATTACCAATCCCTGGAAAGATAAAATGAGATATTTGACCAATAAAAGGCTTCTAGAAAACACCTGCGGTATCAAACAAATGCTCATTATTGGATACTAAATTAAACAGCTCGTTGTCAATTGATTGCGGCTTGTTTATGATTTGTATATAGCTCATTGGGATAGAACTCAGACTAATTGTCATTGCACAAATCGTCCATTGAGCGTTCAGAGTTCGAATTGTTCTTTCATAAATTCGAAGTATCAAATCTATAGTCGTTCACCTAACTCACTCCTCTGTCCAAATCGAGGTCTTAGAACTTCTCTCTTTCTCCTATTGTTAGCATTCTATAAGCTATCACACAGATTTTAAAAATAGTATTCTACAACATATAACAGAAAACCTGGCTTTCCTTCGACCTATAGTGTATAAGTCATTTGTAGAGCAATATAGTTTCTTCTTGCCTAGCCCGTTGGGCTAGATCATTTATTCATGCATATAGAATGTAGTTGTCCCCATCTACAAGTGTCTTTCACATGTAGATTCTAAGTCATATAAGCTCTTCCTCAAATATTATTTGCTAAGCGAATATTTGAGGAAGAGCGTCTTGTGACCAAAATAATATGTGACTCTCATCTGTGATGAATCGTCACATGATTCTTAGTACGATACTCCAGGTTTAATGGTCTAACTGAATATTGTATAAATTAAAATGTATATCTTTGATAGCCTTAGCACCATCTGGTGTAGGACTCAAAAAATGTTATGATCGCCATAGCTTACTTCCAGCTTCTACTGAAACGCATATCGAAAACTCTGCGTTTAGCCGATAGATTATACCTTCTGTAGTCAGAGCATAAATTCAGGAACTCCTATTAAGTGCTCGACGGTATCTCTCTATGGCTACAATCATCTTGTCTTGATCTTTACAAATAAAGTACATGGATTATAAATAATACCAATTATCGATATACTCTCAAACAGACTCTGAAAATTAAGAAGAGATTAGAACGTGGAAAAGGAAGATACTAAGAAGTTTTGAGTTTACTTCCAAGCATTTAACATGTCTACAATCTTATAAAATCCATGCCGTTTAGAAACCAAAAGCGCTATATCGCTGTCGGTATCTATAAAGGTCGGATCTGCCCCAGTGTTTAACAAGAGCCTTACAATCTCTTTATATCCTTTTGCAGCTGTATAGAAGATAGGTGATCATTCAGAAACGCTAGTGGCATTGATATTAACGGATTTCGTCCCAAGGAGTAATCGGACTACCTCGATATAACCATTCGTAGCAGCAATACATAGAGGTGTCACCTTCCTAGGGTTTGGAAGGTCCGGTTCAACCCCTCGCTCTAACAAGCTTTGAATTTTCCTTTTATTCCCAAGTTTAACTGATTTATAGAATTGAGTAATCACAAACCACTTTTCCTGAGATGATAGTATTATTAGATGTATACTAATAATATATAGAACTAGTTCTTGTCCACTTGTAGCGGCGGTCTTAATTATCTCTTCTATAATTACTACTTTTGTCTTTATTGCTTAAGCAAAAGCTTCATTACTTCTTTTCCTTTCTATCTATTCCTTACTACTTCTTTCATTATCTTTTTCATAATTAATACTTTTATCCCTTATTTCTCAAATAAAAGCTTTATCACCTTTCTTTTATTCTCTTTATTCTCTATTATTGCTTTCACTATCTCTTTTATAATTAACACTTTTACCCCTTGTTTTTTAAGTAAAAGCTTTATCAATTCTATTCTATTTTTTCTATTTCTTATTACTACTTTCACCACCTCTTCTATAATTAATATTTCTATTTCTTGTTTTTCAAGTAAAAGCTTTATCAACTCTTTTCCTTTTATCTATTCCTTATTACTTCTTTTATTATCTCTTTTATAATTACTACTTCTACTCCTCGTTTCTCAAACAAAAGCTTTATTATCTCTATTCTACTCTCTTTATTCCTTACTATTACTTTTATTATCTTTTTTATAATTACTACTTTTATTTTTCGTTTTTCAAATAAAACCATTATTATCTTTATTCCAAATCAACTCGCTATTAGCTTTACTATTTCTTCTATGATTAATACTTTTATTCCTTATTTTTCAAGTAAAAGCTTTATTCACTCTATTTTATTAATCTAATTTTTTATTACTACTTTCATTATTTCTTCTATAATTATTACTTCTACTTTTCGTTACTCAAGTAAAAGTATTATTATCTTTATTTTATTTCTTTTATTCTCTACTACTACTTTCATAACCTCTTCTATAATTACTATTTCTATTCCTTATTTTTCAAATAAAAGCTTTATTATCTCTATTCTATTTCTTTTATTCCTTATTACTACTTTCACTACCTCTTTCGTAATTACTACTTCTACCCCTCATTTCTCAAATAAAATCATTATTACCTTCATTCCAAATCAACTCGTCATTAGCTTTACTATCTCTTCTGTAATTGATACTTCTGCCCCTTATTTCTTAAGTAAAAGCTTTATCACCTTTATTCCATTAATTTAATTCTTTACTACCACTTTCATTATTTCTTCTATAATTACTATTTCTATTCCTTATTACTCAAATAAAAGCTTTATTATCTTTATTTCACTTCCCTTATTCTTTATTACTGCTTTCATCATTTCTTCTATAATTATTACTTCTGCCCCTTATTTTTTAAATAAAACTATTATTACCTCTTCTTCAAACTAACTAACTATTCGCTTCATTATTTCTTCTATAATTACTATTTTTACCCCTTATTGCTCAAGTAAAAGTATTATCACTTCTTTTCCTTTTTATTTATTCCTTATTACTACTTTCATTATCTCTTCTATAATAACTATTTCTGTCTTTTATTTCTCAAGCAAAAGCTTTATTACCTCTATTCCAAATCGACTTATTATTAACTTCACTACCTCTTTTGTAATTAATACTTTTACTCCTTATTTTTCAAGCAAAACTATTATTACCTTTATTCCAAATCAACTTGCTATTAACTCCACCACCTCTTCCATGATTACTATTTTTGTTTTTTATTTTTTAAATAAAAGCTTTATTATCTCTATTCCACTAATTTAATTCCTTATTATTACTTTTATTACCTTTTCTGTAATTATTACTTTTACCCCTTGTTTTTCAAATAAAAGCTTTATCAATTCTATTCTATTCCCCTTATTCTCTACTATTACTTTCATTACCTCTTCTATGATTACTATTTCTACCCTTTATTTCTCAAGTAAAAACTTTATCAATTTTATTTCATTCCCTCTATTCCCTACTACTATTTTTACAATTTCTTTTATGATTACTACTTCTGCCCTTTATTTCTTAAGTAAAAGTATTATCATCTCTTTTTCATTCCTTTTATTCCTTGCTGCTACTTTCACTACCTCTTTCGTAATTACTACTCTTTTAGAGTATATCGAATTCAGCAATCCTTGAAATACATGCAATCTCTGACTAGCAGCTGAAGTAACATAATTATCCCCTAACTCTTCTATTAAACTGTTCGGGATCATACTTGTAAGGATCTTTACCAGCCATTCCTTATCAATAATAATTGCAATAGTCCAGATCGATATTGGTATCCTTTCATTTTGTAATCTATAATTTCTATCTCTTTTCACCTACGACCTTTGTCCTTTATTATTCAAAATAGACCTTATTTGCACTATGTTATCTTACGCTTCTTCTAACGTATTGATATGTTCATACCAAAAATTCGCGGCGTAAGACAAGAGGTATGCTTCATCTTTTAGTATTAAGAGACCAATCTTGATAATGTCCTCTAACTTCAGATAAGATATACAGGTATTGGCGAGGAGCATCTCTGGTCGTTCAAATTGTTTTAATATCTCTGCTTTTTCCAATATGCCTGAGCTCTTCAGAAAATCACGTAATGTTTAATGAATGAAAAAAGGGTTCGAGCCAATAACATCTATCAAGCTACCTAGATTCGTTTGAATGACTTTAGAGTTCAAAGTTATTCTTTTTCTCTTGCAATCTTCTAAACTTCTTGCGCCTTTCGTCATGCCAACAGCGAGAGCATCTTCCAATTCCCGCAGATGAAGTGGACGTGCCGCATATGTTATCCAGGCTAATATTACCCCGTATTTTTGGTTCGTTAACAATTTCTGAACAAGATTAGTATATAACGCATCGAGCTCTAATGGAAGCTGTTCGATTGTGTTCTCGATATCTTCCAAAGATGGCGAGGTAAGATTTCGAAGTTCGCGAAGAAGTATACTTATCCAAAGGAATGTTCTTTCCTCTACTTGTGCAGCCTTGGTGATTATTTCCTTCATATCACTTGTAAACCCTTCGTTTTCTTCGAATAAGGACAACTCAGAGTTGATGAAGAGGGATAAGTCCTCTTTAGAAGTACAAAGGGTCCTCCTGATTGGCAATTTAATCTTCATCACATTACTTTCTGGCCTGCTGGTGCAAAGTAATTTCAAAAGTGGCTTTTCGGTACGAGTTGGTGTGAAGAGCTCTTTCAATCGATCAAGAAGCTCCCCCATTTCTGTGCCGTAAACATCTAATCCATCAAGAACAAAATAAATGCGACCATATATATCTGTTTTTATCAAATCAAGGAAGACCTTCCAGAGGCCATCGAGGGATTCGGTAAAGAACTTTTCCTTTTCGTCCTTATTTTGAAAGCGATTTGGAAGCTTCTGGTATAATCGCTGATCCTCACAAAGTTGAATAATAAAAGATCGAAGAACAGATGATGCGGTTCGAGAACTTTCTTCATTCTTGATATTGCAAAAGTAATAGATAATCTTTTCGCGAGGCTTTTGTCGCTGCTTCAAATGATCTATAACGAAGTTGGATAGAACAGACTTTCCCTGCCCAGGAGTTCCAGTGATCAGCAAGACGCATGATTGATCAGAGTCTCGCCATTGGATAAAGTTGCTTTTTTGAAGTCTGTCGGGATGGTCTTGGGACTCTGAGGGCTGGTCAGTGACCAACCATTGCAGAGTTCCCTCGACCGCCGTTCGCACTTTCTTGGTTTCTTTGAAATTTCCATAATGGGGCACATTCAGATCGTCCCAATGGCGCTTTTCAGCTGAGGAGAGTTCTTTGGATAATTAGACTTGTCATTCTAATTGTATATAGATTAGGCACTACGCACTTTTGATTGAAGCAAACTTTGCTTCAATAATATTAGGCGCTTCATCGACAAGACCTTTCAACGCACCGAGTACCTTTGTATAATCATCATCAGACTGATCAGCAAATTTGACCAGATCTGAGTGATCTCTAACAAGTCCCTCTTCGTAGCAAAAGTTGTTATTGATGCCGATATCACAAGCCGAACTCTCCGAAACCATATAGCAAAGCGGCCCATCCTTTACCAATGATCCATTCTCCAACTATAAAAAGATATCAGTGATGGTTTTGTATTAAATGAAAATTTGAATATACCTTTCTAACCATCTGGGTCTTCCTCAACTCGTAGTAAGATCGTATCTGAAATTGTCCTTCCTTGCAGCATTGCTTGAAATTCTGTTTGATCGTACTTAAGAACTGAGTTGGTCCATGGTCCTCGTCGCGCACTTGGAGATCCTTGATCATTTGTTCGTTGAGTCCTCCAGCCACAATCTGTACAAGGGATTTGTTGTTAAGCCCCAAGTTAGGAACCCCAAAGAACATTAAGCCGTAAGACGATTTGAAGAAATCAATATTTTCGGGATTCTCACTACCAATCATAGCTATATATAATGCCTGAAGCACGACTATTAGTTTGCAAAACTTCAATGAGAAATAGAGGAGACGGACCTCCTTCACTAACAGACCTCCAAGGCTATGAGCTACAAAAATGAGGGGTCTTTGGCTCGCCTACAAAATCATCATTAGCATATAAAGATGTCTGAATGTAATTGTGATTATGACCTTAGTGGCTGAGCGAAATGCTCTGACCGAACTGAGAAATGCTTTTGCTAAATCAGGAATAGAATGTTTTGCATTTTTATCCAGAATTGATGTATCGTATCCATAAGCCAGGATTCGAGCAGATGGTAAATCTTTAGGAAGAAACTCGCGAATCCAGACACTATTCTTTCCTTTGAACGAACCGATCGGATGGCTACCCAGACCTGGGACGAAAACGATGCTGTCATATATTAATCATTATTGTTCCTGAAACCAATTATACTTGACTTACTCTACAAACGGTTCATCGCCTTCAAAGAGTGGTGTAACTCCGAGGAAATCATGATCAATAGTATAAGGCAAGTTCGGGGTTTCGAACGAATTTAGCGTTGCCATCAGTCTGGTAGAAGATGAACGTGCAAGAGTGATAGAGCAACCAGACCCATATGTTGGCAGGCATTTCATTAGCTCTTCTTCCAAAGATTCTTTCGTTGTTCCGATCGGTACCCCTCGGATACGAAAACATTTGAGCTTTTTAGGCAGTGGATTCATCTTTGTGGTCTTTGTGGGTTCTATGACCTTTGTAGTTTTCGCCGTTGGAGCCATTGTAAACGCGAAATAAGCAATGGTAACGATGACAACAGCCATTGCATATAAGAGCTCTTTGGTTGGCTTGATATCCATTATTGTGAGTTGGAGTTTTGATAAGAAGGTTGTTAATTGCATGAATTCGTGAAGGAATTAATGAACGATTGATTGCACACATCGATGAGGGAGTAGGCTTATTTTAATAGAATTATTTGCAATCCCATAGGTCTGGTTTTAACATGCTTTATCATTATGGTGATGGGGTCGTAGAGACAATTGGCTGCGGGTAAACATATCAATTTATCCTTCAGAGCGTCTGCGGCTGAGCAGAAATTGGTTGGGTGTGAAGGGACAATCTTGTCATGTATGTTGCGCTGGTGGGAATATAGCCTTACTATGCATACAAAATTTCAGCTGGGGCTCTTCCATGGCGGTTGTGTGTGCCGTGTGTTACAGCGAGTGGGGTTTCCAGTCCTCCCTCTTCTTGCAATCGCTCTGGAATTTTATGTGAATAATGTAACAATCCAAAGCAATCTACTGTCTCCTTTTATGATCATCTGTATCTTCCCAATCGGACATTCCTCAACAGTTTCAATGCAAAAACCACCATTTGCGAAAGCTGATCAACTTAATGATGAGCTTGACAGTTTAGCAGATCCCGCAGCGCCCGCAACATCACCAATACGTTTACCAGGCCAACCACGCATTCATTTGGACCAGCACACAAAGGTCGATGGTTTTCTCAAGCAAGAGTTTCTTTTGAAGGACCTGGATGAAATCTCTCCATATCTATGGATGATGTCAAAGCATGACAGTAGAAGCATCTCTCCACTACATCGTCAAAAGGTTAAAGGTCGCGATATCGTTATCACTGAAGATCCACGATTGCATTTAGTCTGGTATCACGACCGCATCTTTATCAAACCACTTCCAAAATACCTTTTATCCCACTATTTTTGGAAAACATATCTTTGCGTCGATCGCCACTCGTCGCCAGAACAGATAACTCTTCAAAGAGCAGTTTTAGGGTATCTCAGGACATACATTCATCTCATCAAATATGAATCGGATTTTCGCATAGCTACCGACGATAAACTTCAGTTAATCCCTTCTGGTATTACATTTCTAAAATTCTGCGATTTCATTGCACCTTTGGAAAACCTTCTTGATGTCGATGTTGCTGGACGGTATGCCTACGGTGAAATCCGGCTTACGAGACTCAATCTCTATTCGAAAATCTTCCTCAGGAAGTTCAGCTTTCATCGTGTTCGTGCGCAATACTCTGATTATTTTGCTTCATTCTATGGGCCTTTACTTTTCGTATTTGCGATACTTTCAGTGGTGCTAGGTGCGATGCAAGTTTCTATGTCCATTGACTTTGATGTAACTAAGCAGTGGAAATCTTTTGAGCAATTTTGCCAATGGTTTAGTGTCATTTGTCTTTTTGTGGTAGCAATTTTGGTTCTTTGGCTTGGGTTTTTATTCTTGTATAAATTCATCAAGGAATGGGTTCATGCCATCGCTGAACATCAGAGAAGGAAAGACTGCTCTAAAAACTGTTCTAAAGTCTAACTAAGCAGATGGACCTTTTGAGCAAGGCATTAACAATTCTGAAAGAATCTCGGTTCGTGGATTCGTTGATAGGTGCAACGACTCCGATATACTGAGTATGAGGGGTGAAGTGGTATCGTGTCGAGGAAGCATGGATGTAGGGGCGAGGCATATAAGTACGTACACAGCATTCAAGATACCGACCCAAAACCATAGCATCCGTAAAACTCGATCGTCTTCTTCGCATTCTTAAACTTAGATAATGCAAGCTGATATAGAATGTCCCCTATTTCTATTAACGCTAGTGATTTCTCTAAGCTCCATAATATTTCTTGCATGCCGGACGAGGAATTGGAGAGATGCTGCCAATGGGCGGGAATAATACACAGATATCCATAGGATATCCACCAGGCTACATGGGATAGATACATCATCTTTACCTACTACCAATGAGGACTAGATTTTGGAATTGTCTACCCATGATCTTCATTAGTAAATATAATAGCTTATATCTAAGTACAACGGTTTAAACCATTCAATACAGCAGCTTTGGTTGCGGTTTCATACATACTCGAAGGCGTGGCAATTCTACTATCCGTTTCCGATGACACTAATTTTACATCCTCTTTCGAATCATCTCCCTTCCCAGTTTGTTCTCGATATTGAAAGTTGCTCAGTATATTCTTCGTAGTTGTAGAAACAGGTACCAACAGTTTTTCTGCTAATGGTTTCGCGGGAACTTTAGGCTTTTGTTGTGGGTTCTGGTAATTCTTATTCTTCTGCCATGGCTGTCGAGGTGGTTTAGACTAGACTTCAAGTAGGAATTCGATAAGGTTGTAACTGGTTGCAATTCTCGTAACTATAGTATAAAACTAATGATTCATCATGAGTACGAAGCTCTACATTGTAATGAGACGGATTTCCTTATATAAATCTTCGTTCCCTGCGCATCGACAAGTCGATTACCGCAAAGCCGACTTCGAAAAGTCGGTTTCCTCACCACGTGGCACTATTCCTGTGATTCACAGTTACCCTTTGTAGCAGTTTCCCTTTACTCATATTTCTATCCAAGTGGAAGACTTAGAACCTTACCGTATAGATCTTAAAAACCGTGTTCTACAACATGGGAATTTGAAACATGTTCTGTAATTGGTTGGAATTACAACGAGAAAATTTCATAGAATGTGCATCAAGTAGTGACCTATCCTACCCCTCTATCTGTACCACACCAGTCAATATTATGTTTGTCTCTTACTTTTAAACCTTCGATTTTGATAACTATTGGCTCAAAACCATATCAACTGAAAGTATTCTTTGTGGTATTAAAACTGTTATGTAACTATACTAGAATGTACTAGAATCTAAGTGGCAAATGAAAAGTCTATATACTCACAGACTTCCCCCAATCTCTCTATTAAAGAAAGGGGGAAAAAAGAAAGGGAAAAAGAAGAAGGAATATTATATTATAGATAATAATGATATAGTAATTATTAGATACTTTATACTAACGCTTGTTTTAATCTAAAGGATGTGGAACCTCTATACTTAAACCTCAAGATAAAAACGCTACCGGAGGGAAGTCCTATGACTATAGTTCCCTTATAAAAAGATATACTAGATGGCCGATAGTCCGGAGGTAGCCAAATCGTATTTCGCATTTCTCTATCTACTTTTTCGGCTATCCAATTGTTTGATATAGAGTAGCGTTCAAAGGCTGAGGATGCCTCTAGGCCCGAATGACCTTTAAGTGTTTAAAGGGATTCGCCTATTGTTATATCCCAAAGCCGGATTATATTATCATTAAAGTCAAAAGCTATTATTTTATTATTTAGCAAAAAGACAATCAAACTAATTTATTCTAAATAATTCTCGAATATTTGAAAGGATTTGCCTATTGCTATATTCTAAAACCAGATTACATTATCACTAAAGCCAAAAGCTATTATTTTATTATCTAGCGAAAAAGCAACTAAGCTAATCGAATATAAATAGTTTTTAAGTGTATGAAAAGATTTGTTTATTATTAT
The DNA here is from genome assembly GCF_014898535.1 of Botrytis deweyae. Lineage (NCBI taxonomy): Eukaryota > Fungi > Ascomycota > Leotiomycetes > Helotiales > Sclerotiniaceae > Botrytis > Botrytis deweyae. Next base: position 49,554 of record NW_024066249.1, read on the forward strand.
ATTCCAAAGCCGGATTATTTTATTATCAAAGTCAAAAGCTATTACTTTATTATCCGGTGAAAAGACAACCGATAAAACTGAATACAAATAATCCTCAAATATATAAAGGGATTCGCCTATTACTATATCCCAAAGCCGAATCGTTTTATCACGAGAACCAGAAGCTATCACTTTATTATTTAGCGAAAAGGCAACTGAGGTAATTAAATACAAATAGCCCTTAAGTGTTTGAAGAGATTCGCCTGTTATTATATTCCAAAGCCAAATCGTTTTATTGCAAAAGCCAAAAACTATTACTTTATTATTTAATGAAAAGGCAATTGAGATAACCAAATACAAATAATTCTCGAGTATTTAAAAAGATTCACTTATTGTTATATCCCAAAGCCGAATCGTTTCATTATCAGAGCCGGAAGTTATCATTTTATTATCCAGCGAAAAGACAATCGATAAAACCGAATTCGAATAACCCTTAAATGTTTGAAGGGATTCGCCTGTTGCTATATCCCAAAGCCGGATTGTTTTATCGCTAGAGCCGGAAGCTACTATTATACCATCCGGCGAAAAGGCAACCGACGAAACCCAATCCGAATGGCCCTCAAGTGTTTGAAGAGCGGCACTCCAATTTGATTGTGTTCTTGATATTTTATAGATCCAATTGGGGATACAGTCTTGAAATGTTTTTCGAATGATGCTCTCCTCAGGAGCAAAGACAAGAGCTGAGCAATAGATTTGGAGAGGAGCTTGTTCAATTCCTATTCGGTTGTGAAGGACGAAGCGTTTGGCGTCGTGGGTAAAAGCGAAAAGTTCAGGAGCTTTTTCAACCTTGGCGTTCATCAGTAGAATTCCTTTTTCCAAGCTATTTTAACTCACCAAGATACAAGATTCAAAACTATTTATTGCAGTAATACATTCTGAAATTTTCCCCATCAAGCTCATAGCCTCCAGCCAGTGAAGGAAGTGTACTTTTAGGAATTCATGAACCTTATCGTTATCTTGAAGTTGTTCTCTTTGTTGTTTAGGATGAGTGTTATTTAAATGATTGACCCAATAAATGCAGGAATACTTCATGGGAGATATTGGATCGAGATCAGGTTGCTTAATTTGATCGATCGATGTTCCAGGAGCCTTTAGCCTATAGATATCGCATCGCAGTGCTTCGGACATAACTTGTAGTGATCGTGAGAACATCGCGTAGTGGTATGTCTCACTTCCATTAGGAAAGAACTTATCATTTGCATCTTCGAATAAATAGTCCTTTGCGGATTGATGTATAAAGAAGACTGTATCTTCTCGAATTATAAGGAAAGATCCACAATTAGAGACAATTTTTGAAATATCCCGAATATTCTTAGGAATTCGCTTAGGCAGGCTAGACAGCAACCCCAACTCAAGAAGGTGAAGTGGGCGATACGCAAGGATCATCGTAGAAAGAACACAGTAACAAAAATGAGGATCATTTCGTTGTAGTTGATCTATTTGTTGTATCATTCGATTATAGAGTGGTTTTAAGCCTGACGGTATTTCGCGAAGCACATCGAGGACGTCCCAGCTATTAACCTGCTCGAGCTCCGCTAGGACAAGAGCTGCCCAAAGAAACGTTCCAGTAGCCTTGGTGTAAATTTGTTCTCGTACACTCTCTTGTAGCACTTTATCGTCACCAATAAGTGGAAGTTGAGATACTCTGAAATTAATAAATATCTCGACAGAACGAGAAACATACTTTTCGTTCAGCTCAAGGCTGAGCCATTTTTGTGTATTATCAGGTCTCAAACGTGCCTCAATATCGGGCTTGTTGCGGCTCGATACAATCCATTTAATGTAAGGAAATCTAGAGATACTTTGAGTAATTAAATGTAGTAGTGGTAAAAGGTCGGTTTCGCACTCGTCAAGTGCATCAACGAATAAGTAAGTACCGCTTTGACATACTGAGTCTTCTAAAAGACTTTCAAATACCTTCGACAAAGCTACCCAAGCATTAACGCCCTCGAAAGGGTTCTTGATCCCTTCGTCATACTTCTTCTGAATATATGAAAGAAGCGATGGCTGTTGATTGACAAGCAGGTAGATCAGGCCACGGATTACAGATGTCGCGTTATTCAGGCGTGGATCAGTGGCCTGGCAGAAGAAGTACGACAACAACGCGGTCGGATCTTTTTCTTTGTTTATCTCATCGATAATACCGCAGAGGAGCATCGTTTTACCTTTGCCAGGATCACCTTTAATCCAGAGTAATGGTTTCCGGCTGTCGCTACGCCATTGTTGGAAGTCGGGATTTTCAAGTATCCAGCAGTATGAGTCCTTCAGCAGACCACCCTTCGCCTGCTCAATACGTATCTTGTCCTCGCGGGGATCAGTCGTCGATAAACCTTTGAGATACTTTCGGGTTTGGGAGTCGGTTTGCTGGCTTGAGATATTATCTTACAAAAAGAGTTAGTTGGATAAAGTACTTGTCAATTTTTATAATAATTTAGAAAACAAAAACAAAGATATAAAGCATACTGTAGTTATTGATAACTTGTTTGAGTGGGTTGCCTAGTCCATGTATGTCAAATCCAAACATAGTTTTGTATCATGCTACTTCTTACTGCCAAAATATGCATCCCCATTAATTTTATTGTGAAAGAGATCCCCAGTCCCAGCATGCATAGCTCCTCCACCAGTGTTGGCATTATTGTTACCACTGCCATTGTGGTTCTGGGTGACACTTCCAATCTCTTCCTGAAGAGAGGAGGGCATTTCCTTCATCTCTTTGATTCCCTCTTCGAGCCCCTTTACTTGCACTTCAGTAGCAATTCCCACCAGCTTCTCGCATGCAAGCAATTGGGTATCTTTGAGTATCCCTTCCATCAAAGACTCTACTTTTTCCCCTTTCCGCAATGTACTCAAAGCCTTTTTGTATCGATCGAACCATTTATCGTCATCTTTTCGAACCACTTTATGGAATATTTTGTTGAGGTCATCAGCCTTTGCCTTGCATGACTCTAGAATGAGCTCTATCGCATCTAGCGCCGGTTCATCGAGCGATGATACTCTCTCTTCAGCACATCGAAGAATCTCAATAACAAGTGGCAGTCGTGCAGCCACTTGGCGGAATGCTTCCGGCTGGCCTTTCACGTTTCCAGCGGCATCATATACCGTTTTGGCTGCCTCAATGATTAATATCACGCCCGAAATGAGGCCAATGATAAAGCCAGCCTCAGCGCCGGACATGATGGGCGGGCGGTGGGCGATAATTTATGAGCTTGTCTCAAAAAATCGATACGCTAAAGTAGCTTGTGAATTATTAACAGAACGAAAAAATGCGGGGTTTGAACTTACTTGACTAAATGATGCTATCGAACGAGATTGTAATGATTGAGGGATGCTCAGAGCGTTTGTAGGGAAAGAAGGTTAATGATAAGGATATAACAGGCTTTGCGTACAAGGGCTATGTAATCACATAAGCCGAGTCGTCGCAGCACCTGACTCCCGCGTAAATCAGCTCTAAGGAAAGTTCGTAAAGATTGTGGAGCTGAAAAGCTGCAGAGCTGCATAATATGGCCCCCTAGCGAAAGACCAATCCTAATTTATACAATAGAAAACACAATGGTGGTAGATGGAGGGTTTATGGAAATCTGTTAGGCAAATTGTATGGACAAGGGAATTCACTCAAGGGAATTCACTTTAAAGGATTCACTTTAATATAATAACAACTGTATTAAGGATATTAGGCGAAAGTGAAGGAGACTAGCTTTTTCAATAGTGTTTATATAAAACCTACTATTTCCCTCATTTAACTAGTTCCTTAGATTGAATATAAATAGATATTTAGGGGCCTATATATAGTAGGAACTATGTCTTCTGTATCTTTTTCAAATTAATATTAATTAATGATATTACAAATTACTTACTTTATTTATTCGAAATACCTTTTTACTTTTACTTCCTGTTATTAGTATTATAACGTTTCGGGCAAGTATTAATGCTAATTTTAAGCAAGCCGGCAAGAAACCTGATCCTGATAAAAAACCCGATATTGGTAAGAAATTGGTTTTATTCAATCAATCTATTGGTATAGGAGGGTATATCGATATAACGATTGATAGTACTGATTTTTTATAAGTAGGTTTCAGCATTTCTCTTTATAAAGGTTTAAATATAACTAATGTTTCTTCTTATTTTCAATCTACTGCTCCTTTTAATCTTTATGTTTCTCCTGATAAAGTATCAATTGAAGAAAGAAAAACTTAGGAAATTAAGGATTTGAAATTTAAAAGAGAACTTCAGAATTATTCTTTTCCAAAAGATTTCAATAAAGCCAGGCAATTCTATAAAGGATATGTGTTCAGGTTGAAAATGGAGTATTAAACTAATAAATACTTTCTTTTTAGAATAACTGTGTATTCGAATATGGGGGTTATTAATACACCTTTTCAGGATACAGTTATATCCGATTTCAAGTATGTTTATAAAAGTATATTAAGGAATGTTGATAAGCTGATATTATATAACTTTTATATAATCTTATGATATTATAAAGTTTATGTTGATATTAATATAAATATCAAAAACGTTTTTATGAAAATATTTGCTTATAGTAAATATTACAATTAAATTACAAATCAATTTCTGGAATATCAGATTAATAAAATTCAATTATTTGTATTGACAAAATGAACTTATTTCTCTATCGAATTCAATTTGAGACTATAAACCGAATCTCCTGAATCTCAGGATAGTAATACGACTGGTTAATAAACTTTATTAAAATCTAGCAAAGTTACAGGTAGCTCAATAATAGGAAAACCAGCTTTATTCTAATTTCTATTTCAATCTGGGGATGTACGAAATATATCTTTATTAGGTTCTAGAATTCTATTGGTTAATGTTTTTACAGGATCACCTAATAATAATAACAATTCAAATAATAATAATGATGGTGATTGGGGTGGTGGCCGAGGTGGTAGAGGTGGTAGAGGTGGTGGTAGAGGCGGTGGTAGAGGTAATGGAAATAGGGATTATTATAATTATCCTAATTACTGGGAAGATAATTAATGTAATCAGAGCTGTTGTTTTATTGATTTTTTTAAGATCTACAAAAATGATAATAGATATAAGAATATCAATAATTCTTTTTAATTGAAAATCTCTATATTTGCAGAGTATTACTGTAGGGTATTTATATTAATCAAGATAATTTTAATAGCTTTTCTGATTATACTCTATCACGGTCAATCCGTGTAAGGGCTGGCGAGGGCATATGAATAGCCCCTGCGGGGCTACTTCAGGCTAATACCAATCCGTGTACAATTATAAATTATAGAATTTTTATAGTTTAAAAGAATTAATAAAAAGTTTTTGTATTATATTATATTTAATTAATTTATTATTATTATTTATTTTAATAATTTTTTTTATTTCTTTATATAGAGTAATCTGTTAACTATTTCTTAGTTGAGTAATTATTGATATTATTATAATTTCAATAAGAAGAATATCTATTCCAAGAGGAAAGCGGGATATCTATAGTACAATTCAAAACTAATCCAATAAAATTATTAATCAATTCCTGTAGAGTATTGGTAGCAATACCTATTTGGCCCAATTATATTCTTTTGGTGATAATGAGGATATATTATTGGTTTAATAATTTAAAGAAATAAAAGAAGAAATGGTAGTTATGAAAGAGGCTTACAGAATGGTTATAGATTGTATTTTATATACAATTATTCTGATCGAGTATAATTAATCTGTAGTTGTACTGAATGTAATCTATTAGGGTATTAATCTTGATTAGGGAAAATTATTGAAGTTGTAGAAATTGAAACAATATGAAGGAAAGAATATCAAGAAAATTAAAAACTTCTTTTTTCAGGCAGAAATCATATTTCAAAATAATAATGAGTATTATTTTCCTATTGATATTAAGAAAATAGAATATATCATCTAATATTTTGAATGGTAGTCTCTAGTGATTTGGTGTCGGTATATGAACGAGTCAAATTATAAAAAAATGAACTGGGAAAACTTCAGGGAGTATATGTATAATATTATTATAAACAAAGGAATTAGATAGTAATGAGTAATCCAAAAGATTGTGTATACAAAACAAAAAGAAAAAGAAACTGTGAATGTATTCGTAATCTATCTAGAAGGCTTTGAGGAGGATATCGAGTAGGAGGCAGAAAGTATTCAAGTCAAAAGACTTTTAGTAGATCTACTATCTAATATAGTCAGAAAAATATCGGAATTCTTACAATAACCTGAATCGTACAATGAGTTTATAAGACAAATCTGTAAACTAAAAAGTGTAAAGAAATTATTTCAAGGAAGAGATATAAGGGATTTATATCAATCCTATAAGCATAATCAATTACCCTTTCAATATCGAAATTCATCTAAACACCCCTATCTAAAAAATAATCCGATTCTAACTATTAAAATAAAAATTCAAAAATCAAATTAACTCTTTCAAAAAGAATTCTTCAAGATATCAAAACATTCCGTCAATATATTATATATAGAGTATATATAAATCGCTATATATTATAAATACTAATAAAAAGAGCATATTACTTCAAACTATCAAAACGACTTTGTATGTAGACATTGTGGGGGAAAGTATAAAGAAAATGAGTGTCAAAATAATCCTTCTAAAACTATTTGTATAGAAAACGTCTAGATTTAGTAATTATAATAAGTATTCTATTAACACTGGGTTTATATAAAGAAGGGCAAACAATTTTTATAATTATAACAATCTTTAATAACAACAGCAAGCTAATAGTATTCCAATATCTTATCAATTCGGGAGTACAAGTTAATATTATATAGCAAAATAAGTATATCGAATAGGACTGAACCCTTACTAAGAAAAGCACTCCCCTTATATCAGCAAATGATACTGCAATTATGTTGTATAGGGATTATAAATTCTCTATCAAAATAAAAGATGAAAAAGGGGAAAAGAGAATTTATACTTATAACTTTACATTAATAATACTGAACCTATTATGGATAGATACCATTCTAGGTTTCTTATAATTATAAACAATTAACCCTGATATCAATTGGAAATTAATATCATTTCGATATTATTTTATCTTAAGTAATCTCGAAATCATTTTTATAAAAAAATTTTATTGAGAAATAAAGGAAAGCAAAGCAATCTTTATAATCTTTCTAAATAAAATGGTTTTGTAATTAAAAATAAAAGGGGGTTATTTAATATTTGTATTAATTTTATATAAAATATTAAAAGAATTTCAGAAATACAAAAAGGCTTTTTTGAAAAACAAAAATAGTCTTTTGCTTGAATATCATTTAATAAAATATTGTATTGACCTCAAACCTGATTCGACCCCCCTTTGGGGCCTGATTTATTCTTTATTAAAAGAAAAATCAGTAATATTATAAGAATATTTAAATAAATATTAAAAAAAAGGGTAGATAAGAAGATCTATTAGCTTGATAAAGGTACTTATTATATTCATTCCAAAGAAGGAGAAAGACTATCAATTATATATTGACTATCGAGAGCTTAATCAAATTATTAGAAAGAATCAAACCCCTCTATCTTTTATTAATAAATCTCTAGATTGATTTTGATAAGATATTATATTTACTAAACTAGACTTACGGGATGCTTATTATCAAATTTATATAAAAGTGGGGGATAAGTGGAAGACTATATTTTGCATATGGTATGGTTAGTATAAGTATAAGGTAATGCCTTTCAACCTTACCAATGCCTTTGCGATATTTCAGATATATATCAATCAAACCTTATTCAATTTAACAAATAGTATTTATATAGTATATTTTGATAATATTCTAATCTATTTAAGAAATAAAGCTATGTATATAACAAATATCCAAAAGGTCCTTATATAATTTATTAAATACAAGCTTTATACAAAGCTAAAAAAATATATTTTTTATACTAATAAGATAGAATTCCTGGGATATATCATTTCATTTGCAGGTATTATTATGGAATCAGATTATATTCAAACTATAATAAAATGGCTAATACCCAATAGCCTTAGAGATATATAGATATTTCTTAGTTTCGCAAATTTTTATTAATGGTTTATTAGAATCTACTCGGCGATGGCTTATGATATAATTGTATTGTTAAAGGAAACAAAAAAAAGAAAAATAGTGGTTGAATTTAAGTAGATTAATAAAATACAAAAAATATTCGAAGTGTTAAAGAAAGTCTTTATATTGGCACCTATTCTTTGATATTTCGATTTCTTATTTTATATGATAATCGAAATTAATATATTGATTTTTACTTTGGATTGTATGTTATTATAATTCTTTTCAAAAGAAATTAAAGAGGTATTAATCCAATAATAACACTCTATTACATTCTATTCAAGAAAACTAAATCTAGTGGAGTAATAATATTTTATTTATAATCAAAAATTATTAGTAATATATACTGTTTTTGTATAATAATGTTATTATGTGATAGGGAGTTGATATATTATTGTGGTTAAATCAAATCACAATAGTCTTCAGTATTTTATAATAAAGAAAAGCCTGAATGGCTGGTAAGTAAGATAAATAGAGGTTTTAATTATATATAATTTCGAGATAGTATATAGAGCTGGAAGATTGAATCCCGCAGATAGGCCGTTGCGCTGTCCTGATTATGCTGTTGATATGGATGGTATAAATAATATGCTTCTAATCTTTTAGAATAAATTAAAGAATAGATCGATGATTATAAATCTATTTCAAAGTTCTTCTATCAAAAAAACAAAACCTCTGTATAATGTTATAGACCTTTTATAAAGGGAAAGGTGTGGCCTACTATTCTATAAATTCAAATATTTATTAGTTGAAACTGATTGTAAACAGTCGATATTATATTGAATAGCTTGTATTTTAGTAGGAGACGAAATAGTATTCGAGCTAGTATTAGAGATAATAAGAAATACTTTATTATATCTCCAAGTGGATAACAATTTTATAAAGAATAAAGAGTATTTGAATTAAAGACTGTGCTTCGCTGGAGTCATTTTATTTTGGCAGGTGGGTGCTGATAGGTTTCTTAGATATAATGGGAATGTTTATGTACTATCAAACTCTGCTTTGAGAGTAGAGATTTTGGAAGCTTATTATAATAATCTTATAAATAGATATTGAGGTATTTCTAAAACTTTAGAAATCTTGAGATCTAAATACTTTTGGTTTTTAATGAGAAAGGATATAAAAATATATATTAAAATATATGTGGTATATTAGTGTACCACTATCAAAAGGTATAAGCTTTATGGCGAGTTACAAACCCTCCCTATTTCTTATAGACCTTGGAAAAAGATAATTATGAATTTTATTATAGATCTATTTTTATCGAAATTAGGCAAGTATGTATATAATACGGTTTTAATGATTATTGATAGATTTATAAAGCTTGCCTGATATATATTTGTTAATAAAATAATCATCTTATCAAAACTTGTTTAAATATTGATACAAAGTATATTTAAGAATTTCGGGGTATTGGAAGGTATTGTGTCAGATAGGGGATTATAGTTTACAAGCAAATTCTGGAATAGTTTTCTTTTTTATTTGTGAATACGATGTAAATTGTTTATTATATTCTATTTTCAGATTGATGGGTAAATGGAGTAATAGAATCAAAATCTGATTTATTATATTAATTATTATTTTAATTATTAATAAAACAATTAATCTTTATTATTACTATTTGTAGAATTTACTTATAATACTATATAATATAGTATAATAAATATAAGCCCATTTCAAGCGATATATAGATTTCTATTAATATTCTATTATATCAGCGAGGATGTTGATGCTACAGGGAAGGCATTAGTAGTACATAAGCAAATCGTTTTCCTTAATAAAGAAAAGGAAAAATTGAGAAAATTGTGGTAAGCAACTATAGACCAAAAGTCAAAGGATATAGATGGTATGATAATTTAGTAATATAATATCGGAGATAAAGTGATACTAAGTATCCGAAATATCAAATAATTTTAATCTAAAAAGAAGTTTTCGGATAGATTTATAGGCTCTTTTCAAGTAATAGGTATAAAAACCAGTGGTCAAGTATATGAATTCAAACTATTATTTATCTATAAGATTTACAATATCTTTCATATTTCTTTATTGGAATTATGGTATAAACGATAGGGTATTATTGATTTATCGCTATTAGAGGAGATAAATGATCATTTGGAATACAAAGTAAAGAAGATTATAGTATATAGAAAGAGAGGTAAAGATATTTAATATCTAATCTGATGGAAAGGCTATTAATCAGTGGAAGATATATGGGAAGCCTTTTATAATCTTGATAATATAAAAAAAGTATTGGAAGAATATAATAAAAAAAAAGAACTACCAATATACAGCTCAAAAAAAAAAAGAAAAAAAGCTACAAGACAATAGGGTTTTGCTATGTATCTATAAGCGAATCATTAGCAATACGAAACTATTTGCAATATTCCTCCCTTTATTCCTTTCTATTTTAATAAAAACGAGAATACAACCCTTTATTTGTTGGTATACTATATACTATTACTAAGTGTATCAACTCATCCTGACATCTCTAGAATACTTTAAGTTTCAATTTATAAATATTAAAATCAATATTATCTAAATCTTTATTGATATTCAGTTAATGAGATTATTGTTATTCCTTTTATAAAGTCTCATCTCTAGCAAAAATATACCTTTAATTAATACAAGGACATTGTTGTAAAGGTATTGTTATATTAATATATTAAAAAAGTCCTATAACAAGAATTAATCTTTTTACTCTATATATTAAGAAGATCTGGTGTAGAGAGAAGAATTCCAAAGATAGTATTATCTATATTGTTATTGTTTTGTTTATTTTTATTTGCTAAAGGTATATTCACTTTATTTTTATTTATACTTTCTTTTTCCTTTATTTTCATAAAAACCTTATTAAACTTTTGAATCTTTGTTAATAGATTATTAGCAATCTGCGGGTGTTTGTAGGATCGAACATTTTCAGGAAAACTTGTAATGGTGTTAGACTTTCTAGTGTAGATAGAACGATTTATGTAAGAAGTTTTAGCCTTTGGCAGAGTGTTAGTATTTTAATGTTGAAAATTAGAAAAAGAATTAGTAGTAATTGATGCTACTTTTTGTTTCGAAACTGTATAGAAAGCTTTACAAGAAAGAAAGATAACTTGGGTAACCAAGCTTCTGGTGGTGGATTGATAAACAGAAACTATCGAATTTCTAGTAGTATATTTTTTTATCTAAGAAATAATAATATTAATATTATTTTTAGAAATATAGGAAATATCAGAATATTGAGGGGTATTAATAATCTAATAGAGAAAAGGATTGTTCTTTTTATTGCTATTAAGATTAAAAAGGGATTTATTAGGATATCTAAAATAATTCTTTTTGGGTATAGAGAAATAAATGTGGAAACAAGGGCGAGACAATGATTAAATATCGATATGAGAAGGGATGCAGTTCTTCAAATCAGTTAATATGTTTACGGTATTCAAAGTTTTATTTCCTAAAGAAATAAGGAATAGAATGGGGGTGTTGATAGTGTGGGGGTGAACAATTAAAGTTATAAAATCGCTTTTATTATTTAAATTTATTATAATTATTAGTTTTATGATAAAGTTTGGAATAGTAGTATTTAGTGTAAGCAAATTATTCTAGAATTTAAAGAAGTTAGTTGAGTATTATTATAGAGAGATAAAAAGTAATCAATAATAGTTTGATAAGAGTTTATAAGATACTTTATAAAATTATTTATTCAATTTAACTTCTTTATGGTAAGTAAAGATAATACTTCAAATAATTTTGGTTTTTTAATATTACTTTATTTATTCTTCTTTTGTAAAAAGGTCTCTATATTCCTGATGTAGTGTTTATTTCGATATATTATTATAGTCTTGGTATTCTCTTCTTTTTGATTATCAGTAAAAGTAATCTACCAAAAAGCTTGAATTTGATATAGCAAGTTGATATCGGAAATGTATTGGAGAAGTATTGATTAGTAAACCTTTTTCTGGGTACGATAATAATTATATTTAATGTAAGGATCTTTGTTGTAATAACAGAAATCTTTGGGGGTAGAGGATGCAATATATTTGGAGTAATGAAGATATATAGAAATAATCAAATTAACAGGATTTATTGCAAATTGAACCACAATTGTCTAAAGACTGATGAGTTGAGGGGCAGTTATGATAAGATAAGGATTAATGAAAAGGTAGTAAAGAATAATCTACTAAAAAAGAAAACAAATTTAAAAAATTAAAAAAAACTTATAAAACCTTTAATGATTTATTAATAAAAGTAATGAATATATTGAAATATTATTTATTGATTATTTATAGCTTTATAGCGTTCTTACTTCCTTTTGGTATACAATACAAACACAATCACTCAACATTTCATTTTCTTGTGTTATATAAGTCAAGTTCGGGAGGTAAATATATATGTTTCGGGATGTGATGTGTAATATAAGGGGCTCTATCACGATCAATCTGTATAAAGGCTAGCGAGGGTATATAAATAGCCCTTGCGGGGCTACTTCGGGCTGATGCTAATCCGTATACAATTATAAATTATAGAATTTTTATAGTTTAAAAGGATTAATGAAAAGTCTTTGTACTATATTACACCTAGTTGATTCATTGCTATTATCTACTCTAACATACTCTCAGATACAGCTAGAGACTTTTATCAAGCTAATCTCAATACTCTTCCTGAGATATATAAAGATATATATAAAATAATAATCAATAATTTCGAAAAACCTAAATATCAGCAAAATATATTTCTTAAATAGAATAAAGTCATTTTCAAGGATTACATTGAGAAGAATCCGATTAAGGAACCTTAAAAAGTATTTAATATAATAATTACGAATTTATACTTTATTTAATATATTATTTCTAAGAATATATACAATTTTCAATTATACTACATTAGAATCTTATCTGTATACAATGATATTTCAAAATATTATTCTACAATATATAATCTTCATCTAACTACTACAAAACTCATTAATTAGATTAAACAAACTATTAATTTTTATTGAAAAGTATTTTTAAAACAGAATATATTATTTGAGATATTTCTTATGAATTAACATTTCTATAATAATAAATCTTTAAGCTCCTTCTTTCAAAAATCTTATAATAAATATACTAAATAACGATCTTTCTTTATACCAATTGATAAGGATAAGAATAATTGTTATTTCCCTGGTTATAAGAAAAAAGACTATAGATACTATAAGTATATATAGGAGGAAAAAGATTAACTTAAAATAAATTATTATACTAAATATAATAATCTCGATAATAAGAGTTTTATAAAGTAATATAAGTAGTTTGTTATTAATATTGAATAAAAAGATAATCAAGATAATAATAATAATAATAATAGTAATAATAATAATAATCATCTTATTAATCAATATTTTATTAATATAAATGATTTTAAAGAGATTTCTAGAACATTCTTTACCTTTATGAGTATTTGTAATAATTCTTTAATAACGATTAATTTTAATAATACTACAAGTACTTATAAGTTGATAGTTGAAATATTTATTATAAATAACAAGCAATATAGTACTAATACATTCTTTGGTATTATAATCAATATAGATACAGCTGAGAGATTATTTATTGGATATAACTAATATTTAATATAAAAGAAAATTGAGGATATTGAGTATAATATAATTACTATTAGATAAGTAATAATTTAATACAGTATTAAAATAATAACTTTTATTGATTTGTTTTATACTAAGCTTTTATTTGGGAAAATAAAATGGAATGTAATAAAAGCCAACCTTTTATTTTTATTTTCTTTAATTAATATGGATAGACTTAGATTTAAATATAATAATTTTGATAATATTATTATTACATCTAAAGGTATTTATTCTATATATCGATAATTTGATTATACATTTTTATTATAGAATATTAATATTAAGGAATTGATTAGTTATTCTATTAATAATAATAATAATTATTTTATTAAAGTTGAATTACAACAAATTCATTATTGATTTAACTATTCATCTATATATAAGTTTTATAAAGTATTTAAATATTTCAGGCATAATAAGAACTTTGAGATAATTAAATAGTTTATTAAGTTTTGTTACCATTATTAAGTTTATAATAAGTCGTCTAATAGATTCAAATTCTTTTTGTTTAATAAGGATTTTGAATTTAATTATATTATATTTGTTGATATATTTTATATTAATAATAATCCGATTCTATATATTATTGACGAAGCCATATGCTTTCAAGTCGTTCGATGGCTAAGCAATATATTTGTAAAGTATATATAGGATAAATTCTATAAGTACTAGATCGATATATATATTAATCTACTAGAGTATATTATTTATAATACTAGTATTAACTTTATTGAAAAAGAGTTTCAATAATATATTATATTAATATCTATTTAAATAAAAACAGTTTTTATAGAAATATATTATTCAATTAGTATTATTGAGAGATTTTATATATTATTATATAGATCTTATGAAATTATTTATAAAGAAGTTTATAAATTTGATATTTGCAAAACAGCTATACTTCAAATGGTTATAAAGGTAATTAATAATATTACTAGATTTAATAATTTAATGCTTATATTACTTGTTTTTAGAATATTTCCCTGTATAATCAATATCAGCCCTTCAATATCTATTATTTAATAGTATACTACTACAATCTCTAAAGCTATAATAGAGGTTTATAGATTATATAGTTCTATATAAGTATAAGAGGTCTTAAATATATATAATGAACCTTTTATAACTGTACTTTATAATTTATTATTAAATAGCAAGGTTTTGGTTTAAAGAGAAAGTAATGAGACAGTTATTAGTGAATGAAAAGGATTTTTTTTATTTATTAATATAAAAGGGGAGACATATATTCTTAATTTATTTTATAGACTTACAAGATTTAGATCTATATTGATAAAGCTGTATTATAAACAATTAGAAACTGGATGTATTAAGAAGATTGAAGAAATTGATTATAATATTAATCTTGAGATAACTTTACTAAAATCCGGTAAAGTTATATCGCCTTCTTTAGAAATAGCAATTATGTGTATAATGAATTTAAAAAAACCTTTTTTAGATTTATTTAAAAATAATTAAATACCTATATCGATATCTTTTCTGCAAATGGTTATATCTCAGATTCAAGCTTATACAGAATTACCATCCCGAATATTTTGCTACTAATCCCAAGAATCCTATTATATATAAAGAATTCAGAAAAAAAGAGATTGATGAATTGATAATTAAGAATGTATTCGAAATTATATTATTTTCGGATGTTCCTTTTGGTATATGTATTTTCAAGTTATGGTTTGTTGATGAGATCAAAAATAAAGAAATAGATACTGAATTTCGCAAGTCGAGGTTAATTATTCAAATATATAATAATGTTAATAAGATATTTGTATTAATATAATCCCTAATAATCCAACGATTGTATCAATGCATTTTAGTTTTATTAGCCGCGAGTACTCGAAAGATAGATATAGAAGTGTATATTCGAGATATTATTTAAATATACATTCAATCCACCTTGAACTTATATTATACTTTTTATATCTATATTTTAAAAGAAATAGATTTATTAATTAATATGATTTTACTAATTATTAAACTATTGTATAGTATTCTTAAGGCAGGAAATTATTGATTTTGGATATACTATATCCATTATTACAAGAAGCTTAAAATGCAGTAATCCATATATAACTCTTATCTTTTGTATACTAATAATAAGAGGATTGGATTCGGTATTATAGGATTTCAAATAAATAATATACTTATTATTAGGAATAATATATTTATACAAACTAAGAACAAGTAATTCAAGTAGACTGGTTTTATAGCTAAGAATTACAAGAAACTCACTTACAATTATCCATTGAAATTTAATAATATTATTCTTACGCTTAAGGATAATAATATTTATTTCGATTAGAAAAAGTAATGTAATAATTTACAGTTTATATTTATGGAGTCCATGGATATATATGGTATGCGTAGTAAGGTTCGGAAACATGTTTTTATATATGAATAATATGTTGTACAATAAGCCTGTGGAGTATATATTATAACTATATGTTAATCTGAAGTATTTTTCGATCTGTTTATAACAGTATAAATGATTTAATCTGGTAAGAATGATATTACAGTGTTGAACAAGCATATTAAGTAGTAAAAAGAAAATTTTATTAAAGGATTCAAATACATACTACTTAATTTAGATTTATTTAAGATTGTTGTCTTTACTGATATCTCTTTTACAAACAATAAGAACTATTCATTTCAAATAAACTATATAATCGTAATAATAAATAAATATAATAATACTAATATTATTTATTAATTATCTATCAAATACAAAAAAATCATATATAATATTTTAGCATTTAAACTATATAGATTAATTCAAAGATTCAATATCGGAATAATAATTACTTTTATAGTTAGTACCATTCTCAATAAAGAAATTCTATTAGTTTTATATACTAATTCCAAATCACTATACAACCTACTTATAAAGTTAGGAATAATTAATAAAAAGAGATTAATAATCGATATTATAGTATTATATCAATTCTACAAGCGAAAAGAGATTATTAAAATGATCTGAATTGATGATCTGATTAATCCAATCGATACAATAACAAAAGAAAAGCTGTATCAAGCTTTTATTAATCTGATTAATATAAATAAAATCAATATCAAAATAATAAAGTAAACAAAATAAGATTAAGGGAAAAAAGGGATTAGTTCTATTAATAAGAAATCAGAGACTTTAATTAATAAACAAAGAATATTTATGATTTTACAAATTTCTTTTCAATTATTATATTTAAAATTATAAAAAAGAGTTTTGAGTATATAGATAAAAGAATTTATTTAAGGGAATTCATTTTAAAGGATTCATTTCAATATAATAATAATTATATTAAGGGTATTAGGTGAAAGTAAAGGAGATTAGCTTTTTTAATAATATCTATATAAGGTTTATTATTTCCTTTATTTAGCTAGCTTCTTAGATTAAATACAAATAGATATTTAGGAGCCTATATGTAGTAGGAATTACGTCTTCCGTATCTCTCTTAAACCAATACAAATTGTTATCAGTGACTAATGAAAATCTCTAGATAGCGACCGAAGGTCTCGTTCTAATGCTTATGATTGGATACTGAATTTGAACGACCTCCATTTTACACTCGTAAACTATCTGGACATGGATAATGAACGGAGTTCTAATCGTACTCTCATAAGCCGGGATATCAAGTCCTATACAGTCTTCTAAGCATTAGAAGCATAATAGTTCGTCATCATCAATCTCGATATTTCCAACGATCTTCGACGGTACATGCCGTAATTTTTGTCACACCGCCGGTAATCTGCCATCAACCAAATATTTCTGCCCGTACAAATTAAGCAGAAATTAGAGAATACACCTCCGTAAGTATGGAGCATACAATACAACTTTCACAATTGCCTTCAGGCGATCTTATTAATAGGTTACGAAGTACTGACTTCGTAATTACCCCTCATTTATTCAATACTTCAATTACTTACATTAATCGTCTTTGATCATTTTCTGTACCTCACGAATTTTTTTTTGATTTACTAGTTATCGCAATTTATTTATTTAGATTATTAATGCTATTATTCAAGAATAATCAGAATTTCAAAAACCCCCAAATAAAAATTGAGTAAAAACCAACCAGAAACGAAATCCCTTCAATCGAATCCCAAACAAACACACTAATAAAGATATAAAACAGCGTCCTTTTCCTATTCCCCAACCCCAGAAATTCACTCAATGTCAACCTAACACCATTCGTCTCTATCTACCAGGCTCCCTCATACGAGATACATCCTTATGTCACTCTCAGAAAGCAGGAAGATGAATACATCGATAAAAGCAATAGCGACTTTTCTCCTAAAACACTTCCTCATGTACCACCAATAAACACCAAGGCAATTAACGACCCCTAAGCATAACCTCATTATCCCTCAATTTCTATAGAATATTTTGTTTAGTAAAGAATTGTTGTTTAATTGTAGATCCAGATTAAGAAGGAATTATTTTTTATAAAACATTCTCCTAATTATCCATTATTTTATAACAAAATTTTCCCCTTTTAAAAACTTATCGAATCTCTAAAACAGCTTTACCTATAAACCCCAAAACAAATAAATCGTTATGAGATTCTTTTAAAGAATCGTATAATATATACTGATATACAATTTGATTGCCTTCCTAAACATTACCTATCTTTATTCAAAATACTATACACAAATCCTTCAAAGTATTATCTATTTAATATTATTGAAATTGATTAAGATTTAAAGAAATTACAATTTTAAAATAATAAATCATATTAAAACTTATTCCCATTATAAAGGATTCCATTTCAAAGATAATAAACACTACAAAAGTCTGAAAGTTCAAACCCATATTTCTATAGAATATAATAGATCTTTGCATTACCGCCCACCAAAACTCGTTCAATATGCTAGCGATATTGTTATCGGAAGTAGTATCGATATCGTTTGGACCCGGGTTGATACGGTGAACCATCATGGGCAAATTGAATTTGATGCGTAGTGAGGTAGTTAGGATTTGTGAGGATTCGTGGGGATTCGTGGGGATTCGTTGATAGTAAAGAAAGATGGGTTTTCAGCTTTGAGCAGAAAAAGGTGTGATTGAACTTCGTTTGCAAGAGTTGTCTGCCTAGGTGCGGGGTAATTACTCGGCTTCATGCAGGAAGCCGTGAATCCAGTGGATAAATCAGCAACGTATCTCCCAAGTGTGAGCAGTGAATCCGCAAAAGCAACACCAGGAAGATCAGCGCAACACTTGATGAGGCAGCAGTCGAGATAAATTCAGATGACGTGTAGTGGACACTTTGTTGCTGAAGTGGCTATCGCCAAAACAAATGCAGCCTTTCATTGATGTTTACAATTGAGGGGGCAGCATACAGCCTCCTTTTCTTCAATTTGAAATTCTCCTCTTTTTGAGGGCCTTGATCCAATCGTTTGGTAAGTGTAAGCTCTCTCGAATAATTCTCAAAAACAATGTCCTAGGTGTGATAATTGACTTGAAGATTAGAGCGCTGATCAAGACACGTAATTATCTAGACAAGTCGAGACCTTGAAGCTGGCTGGGAGCAATAGTGATAACACAGACAAAGTTTCAAGCACAGGTAAAGGCCTTCCAGACTGTGAAAGAGCTTCACAATACACTCCATAACATTCAATCTTCAAGCTAGTGTTCTATGGAAAGCAGAACCCTAAACTATCATGAATATTCCGAGAAAAATTAAGGTTTCCAACGTATCGTTTAGGATTCCCATTTCAGTACTATTGAATTCTCTACTAGCTGTCCTATATAGTATCAATCTCTCAGATAGCGTGATATTAGTTGATTCTTAATTTTCAATGAAGAGATAACATTTGCATTGATAAAGGTAGCTTTATCATCAGGCACATTATGCAAATCTCATCAGAATATCATTGAAACCCCCCCTTTGCCACAGTCCACACATCGCGCCTGGAGCACTTCTGCACTCTTAATTGAACCACAATTACGACAATGACCCCTTAGAGGATTGTTGATGAACAGTTGAAGTATATCGAAAGCGAAGTCTGGCACATCCTGTAGTGTGGCTCGTAAGATTTCAAGATCATCGCTTTGAATCATACTTCGAAAACTCCTTCTAGCATATTCGACAATGATGGGTCTTAGGATATTGGTTGACGTAGGTATAACATAAACATCTGAAACGACAGATAGGAATTCTTCGAGTACAGGCCCTGCATTAAGAGTTGATTCGAACTTCCTCTTCAAAAGCCCCATCAAATTGGGTACGTCATATTTATCAGCCAAGTTGTATGTCAAAACTTGAACCTTTAAATTTAAACATAGCTTTTTGCCCTCAACGATTTGTTCGTCATATGTACCAGTATAGAAGTATTTTAACATTATTTCAACGGAGACTGGATCGTCGTCATTTAACTCAATGACACCTGTATCTGCCTCCTATGAATAGTAAGATTTTGAGCTAAATAATGATTCATCTCAATGTAATAACCTTAAAGCCTGTCATACATGCTGCATGCAAAACTTTTGATTGAGAGCAAACGATGAGACGATGAACATTCCAAGATCGATTACGACATTTGATAATCAGATCGGAATAGGTGCCATCGTCAAAACACCTATCTCATATTAGCCACAGCCAGTTCTTGTATGAAATTGAACACACCGTGTAATAGCATCTACGACACTTTGTGCTTCGTACATTTTTTGATATGTTTCAAGTCTAGGAATGATGTCTGGAGGCTCAAGATTGCAATCAGTGTGGGGTTTTAAGCAGATTTTAAGGTTGGGTGGGTGAGCTAGTTCATGAGTCAAGCTCCACAAAGACAGGTCTGTGCACTTAATGTTGGTTATGGTAACGTACATATACAAGTATATGCACTTTAGTGTATTATTTGCTTTTTAATAACCTTGATGAAAGATACCATGGTAGCTTGATAATATACTTGAAACGATCAATGAATGATTAGAGTTCGATATCTTGACTATGGAAAAGGACATCGCACTAGTTATTAGTAGCATTGCAAGAAATCAGGGCCCATTTTTGATGGATCTTAGTTTTACGGGGTAGCTAGTGGGCACCATTGGTAGTGACCGATTTTGACAAGCCGCGTCTAAATAGTCATCGATTGGCGAGATGGTTGTGGCTAAAACTATTTTTACTTTGGTGAGCCACATTTGGTCTGTGTGTCATTATCAGGATCTCAGGCAGAGTAACGAGAGATGATTGAAGTTCGGTCCACGTGGTCAAAGCTTTTTCCAAGCCTAGAGTAAGATTCGCCCACATTTCAGTATTGTCACTTCAGGCTTCATGTTATCACCTGATAAGATGCGATAACATAAACAGAGAACCTTTCAGGATAACAGAGCTCAAATCAGTAAGCATGTTTATCAGCTACAGCGTTCCGATGCCGTATTTTGATGTGGCTTGACAGAAGTGGTTGTTGATATCCATGGCATGTGCAGGATAAATGTGGGGTTTTCAGGCCCTGATTGTTTTCTGTCTACAGGCTGTAAAAGAATCTTCAGAGAGTTCACGCCATTACAGCCTAATTACACTGGTGTTTCTCCTCAGTCGCATAAGCATGATGATAAATCCCACCAAATATTTACCTTTGTTGTAACATCGCACTATCATCTTATCTTTGATCAAACATTCATCCTTCTCTCAAGTCTTCATCCTTTTCATATATACATGTCTGTATTTTTATTTTCACAAATTCTGATACAAAGATTGCAGGCAGAACCAATTCATATTTACTGTACGAACGTCTCATCAAACTGGGTACAGCGAAAGAAAAGAGGCGTATGATTGATGTCATGGCTCTACGACAATCGTGCAAAAGAAGAGAATTGACAGGAGCAAGATGAATTCATGGTCTTCATAATATAGCAGATATCATGGAATAGGCAGATATTGATAGAGCGTTGAGAAAGTTTGTCAACACTAATACCCTAATCGTACGAGCTGAAGGGTGAATGAATGAACGTGTGGGTACAAAGATCAGCTAGATCTTCGTACCAATAAATTGGGAACACATGTAATTAATGATATTTGGTTTTTTTAATTTTTCTATTTGAAAAGATTTGCTTTCAACAAACAATTCGCGTTTCAAACCCGAAATCCAATAACGCCAAAACCAGAGTTGTACGGAGCTAATCCACAATAAGAGGCTGATCCTCAGAGGCGCCATAAAGCAAAAGAGTTTCTCTTCGTCCTGAAGGTTTGTGGTCGGCCGAAGGGGGAGGAGTAGGACTTCGATCGGGAGATGCGTGAGGAGGAGGGGGAGTAAGACTTCGATCGGGAGATGCGCGAGAAGGGAGAGGAAGAGGATTGCGTCGTCTACCAATCGCAGTATTCTCGCAAATTGTATCCTCCGTGTGAGGTCGTGAAGTCGATGACCGTAGCCGTTTTTCGAAAGGAATGATAGAAGGGATTGTAGCTTCGTTTTGTGATCGTTTTCGCTTTAATTGACGATTCTCGACCTGCAGAAACTTGACATGAGTTAGCTTTATAGTATATCAGAATAAGAACAATATGCCTCAATACCAGGAGTATTGCTGGTTGGGGAAGGGAATGGCTGCTTCGATTTAATATTCCTGTCTTTGAATACAGTTTGTTCTTGGGGAAGTAACATTTTTTCAAGATGTGCGCTCTCACAAGAGAATGACTGCTGTCTTGAATGTTGCTGCCCAGCCTTTTGCACGTCTCGTTTTACTTGATGTGTGACCATATCGATTGGTAGATGAACACAGGTGGATGGAAGACTTGACGTGGTGGTGGATAGTCGAGGAAAGATCGTTGTGGATATCAGTTGACACTAGTCCAAAAAGGGACTAGTTAGTATTCAATCATTTGGGCTATCTGTCATATTGTGTGACCACTCCTGAACATTTATCAGCAAGTGTAGAAACAAGTATTGCATTCGCATCTTTGTGTGAAGAACTGTCATCAAAGGATTCAATTCTACCTGAGAATCTAAAACTAAAAAAGGAAGAAAAGAAAATGAAGAGAACTGTAAGAGCTCCGGACTATATACACCAATGAGTTACGTGCTAGGCTAAGGTCCTAGAAGCTAGGTGACTAAGAAGGGAACCTGAAAGGGACCGAATCGTCACACTTCGCCACTAGGAGGTATTTAGCAAAGACTGTAATAATAAAATAAAGAATATCTAGAATCAAAGTATTGAACCCCATCACTTTGATTATTCACAAGCATCCTGGTAATATCAATAGCATCGAAGGATATACTTTCAATGTTGAGCACAGCAAATCTTGCATTGATAGGTGCAGTATGTATAAGAATTCATCTTTCCCAATAACCTGCAATAATCATATTTACATACCAAAGTAAACTTTTCTATAACTATATAATACATGGAATACTGAATTTTGAATATGTCGAGCAACGTGAGAGACTCTCCATCCAAGAGTTCCTCAGTTCTGTTTGAAATCATTCCACGTTAGCCAAAAGACAATGAAGGGTTTTTTGTTTCATTGGTCTTTTTCGTCACGCAGAGGACTCTAATGTGCACCGGAAGTATTGATGAAGTTGATTCTGTATTGAAAATACATGATAGCTCATAAAATCTATCTACCTTGAAAAAGCTTCGGCAATGTGTCTGATGATATGCTATGCACCAGAATACACTGCCTTCGTGAATGAAGATCGATTACTGTGTTGGTTCGATATGCAATGCTCGAATAGCTCTACCAGCCACGTCAAAATCCTGCTCCGAATCTAACCAGATAGCTCCGATCAGAGCTTCGACTGTTGTTGCAACGGTGTATACAGCTGGTTCGTGCTGGCTAGCTGGGAGAACCATTTGATCCACCAAACCGTTGTGCTGACCGATCGTCCCGAGATTACGATTTGATGCGTTCTTGGACACACATCTTTGAGAAGTTTCTAATTTATGATCAGTCATCGCTCATGGTGATGGTTCTTTAACTTACCGAGAGTTGCTCCCTCTAGATATCGATTGTGAACAAGCTCAAGACGTATCAATGCATCTCCAATTAGTGCAAGCCTTCTGTTGCCCTGTCGCTCGACAATCGAACTTTTTCCAGAAACAACACCGCTTGTTACAAGTGCCTCCTCGAGTAATCGATTTTCCTTGAAGTTGTATTTCAATTCATTCTCCACGAAAGTTCTGAGACACATAGCTGTCGGAATGTATTATGTAAAATTATTTGGAGAGAAATCTGATTTTATGGAACAAATACAATTTTGCTATAATATATCATTGCTATGTCTCTCGTTATCCATGGCAATTCTTATATCACAGGTCTCTTTGAGTTTCGGCTATTACTCACTTAATCCAGAGCATACTCGAATCAAGGAACGCATCAAAAGCATCAGGATGACATATATTCATGACATCAATAAGCTGTCATGAATTGCACAAACTTTCGACATATTCGATACTATGATATTTTCTTCAAAGTACAATGAAGTCGTTTTTCCTTATAAGGAATCAAGTGTCGTGTAAGGAAATATCAAACTATGAGATCTTGGATGTACAAAGTTAAACGAGAAAGCGCAAATTCAATCAATAATGCTAAGAGCTCAGTACGTCACCTATAAACTTAAGAGTACCTATTAGATATGGATCATAGAAGCATGCACTGTTGAATCCTTAGGTAAGGTATTTTGAGATACCTCAATATTTGATAGTGTCAGAGGAACATATATTGATAAATCTTTTTGCCATATAGATTCAATGAAAAGCTGGTTAGGGCATCGAAACATACTGGTGTGAATTAGATCTATACCTCAAATGAGGGGATTTTGCTGGAGCTGATACTTATTTGAGCAAAGCTCATGATGCGGATTTTGACTTTACTAGATGGTAGGTATGAGTTTTGCCGTTGAAGCCAACCATCTTGTAGCATTAAAGCTAAAGATAGAATCAACAAAAATACTCATCATATTGTGAGGAAGAATCATATTTGTCATAGCAGGTGACGTTGTGTATATCTCACAATCACAATATAATTCCAGTTCTAACTACTCACGAAGTCAGTGGGTGCACCATCACGTATTCAACTTCCACTATTTGGAAGAGTCGAATTTCAAAGACTGTGATTACCTCTCTATACAAACAAGAGCGTTATATTCTGATACAATTAACACAACAAGCAGAGGTACTAAGTCGCACGTGATTCTCTCTTGTGAACCGCAATCATACTGACAGGGCGAAGACTTCCAGCAATGCTTTCAGCTCATTCCTACTATATGAGAAATCGAATGGTAGTTTGAGGTCCACGTATATTGCTTGAGAGTTCTGTATCCTTCCTTAATGAAGATGCATTAGCTGGGTAGTCAGTAATCTTGGATTTCTTGAGGCCTAGCGTCTTCTACCAGAAACCATGACTCACTCATGGTTCACTAAAATCGCTTTATTAGCTATTCAGCATCATTAAAGTTGCTGAGCTTATCACATCACTGTGTAAACATTTTCGATCGTCAAAGGTGTACGAAAAAGTGTTGCACAAAGCAAAATCAGGTATTCACGATAATCAAGAGATGACGTGGAATCTTGCATCGAGCCAAAAAAGATGATTACTTGCTTAATTTTGGGCGGAATGGATGACGATGCTATCTTTGAATCTTATTTCGAATCACCATTGGTAGAAAACACAACTTGACATGCCATGAGGTAAAATATGTCAAGAAGCAAAGGGTGGAAAGCGTAGCTCAAACTTGCTATGAAATCTTGTCATATTGAAGCTGGAATTTTCCCATAACAGAGAGAACTTATGTAAAGATCTAATCACGAGAGACCTAGATAGCTATGCGCATGATTTTCTTTCCACAATTCAAGTATTAGCATTAGGATACCCTCATGGAAGGACTGCGCCTTGCGTCAAGATGCTTTCGGCGATTGGTGTTTCCTTTATCTTTTGCTAGATTACTCGCTAGATAAAACAAGGTTCAAACAAAGTTGAAAAATGTGAGCCAGAAAGACTAAGCACGGTGTGAAAATGCGGGAGGTTACAAGAATGAATGACATAAATTCGAAAATGCAATCAGTATATTTGTCTCCCCTGTTCCTATTATAAACCCATTCAGCAACCTTAAACAAGCCGTATGCCATCTATTACTTCTTTCTTCACGTGAAATGCTCAGTAATTCCGATAAATAGCCTGCGTTCCCATTCAATAATTTAACATTATGTTTATTTCAAAGTTCAAAAGCAAAAGCAAAAGACTTGCCTAGTATGGATAAAGTTCTCTAGATATATTAATGCACCGTTGATAAAAAGGAAGATCTTGTGCATAACTGTCTAGAGTTGTATGCAGATTTAGCTCTTTGCTGTTTAAAACATATTTGTTGGCTTGCCTCTGCAGTATTATGCATCTGGTAAACCACCACATAACAAAGATTGCCACGTATATTCGAGTAGCTAGTCAATTCTTGTACAACTGTTCGGTAATGCTGCTGCAAATCTTGACACCGTAGATAAGACGAGACTTTGAGACGGTTGTGATAGACAATCTCAATTGAGTATATAACAATCACTAAATATCGTCTGAACACCGCTATGACCAAGAGATTAGTATTTCAGACTTTACGAAAAAAAACATCGCATTATCGTAATTGCAGCAGCAATATCACATCATCATGGCCAGGAAGACAGCCAAGCTATTTCAAACCAACGGCTTAAGAAGCCTATGTTCTGAGAATCAAATCAAAATAATGAATACCATTGATAATCTTCGCTCTCAAGGTATCAATCATAATATTTCCTTGCCACAAATCATTGTGTATGGCGACCAATCATCTGGGAAAAGTTCGGTTCTTGCGGCTATTTCGGGCGTGCCTTTTCCTGTCAAAGGAAACCTTTGCACAAGGTTCCCAACTGAATTGATCCTTCAGAAGACGCCTGAGGTCAGCGTTCGTGTAAATATCGTACCATACCACTCTTCTAGAGAGACTGAACGGACGTCTCTGAGCGAATTCAGCCAGGAGCTTGATGCTTTTGATGGTCTGGCAAAGCTGATTGAGGATGCGAGAGCAGCAATGGGTGTCTATGAAAATGGCAAAGCTTTCTCCAAAAGTGTCCTTCGAGTTTAGATCTCTGGTCCTGATCGTCCTCACTTGACAATAGTCGTGTTACCAGGATTGATACACTCGGAGACAAGCAAAAATCGGCTTCCGATATCGAAGCAGTACAAAGCATTGTC
This sequence comes from Botrytis deweyae, assembly GCF_014898535.1. Classification (NCBI taxonomy): domain Eukaryota; kingdom Fungi; phylum Ascomycota; class Leotiomycetes; order Helotiales; family Sclerotiniaceae; genus Botrytis; species Botrytis deweyae. The sequence continues at coordinate 76,410 of NW_024066249.1, forward strand.
CATACTTATATGAAGGAACCACGAAATATTATCCTTGCGGTGATTTCTGCCAAAAATGATTATGCAAATCAAATTGTGCTCAAGCTCGCACGCACTGCTGATCGTGGTGGTAGTCGAACATTAGGCGTGATTACAAAACCCGATACTCTTGTCGCGGGTGCCGAGGGCGAGAACTACTATGCTACTCTTGCAAAGAACCAGGATATAAAATTCTCTCTTGGGTGGCACGTGTTGAAGGATTTGGATTTTGATGTAGGAACTTGGTCCTTATCACACCGCGACTCTGAGGAAGAGGAGTTTTTCTCCAAAGGCATCTGGAAAGAGGTCCCTGCAACATCACTAGGGATAGTTAATTTACGCAAAAGGCTTAGTGATGTTCTTCTACGACAAATTATAGGTGAAATGCCAGGGTTGATTAGAGAAATCCAAACAGAATTCGAAAATTCTATGAAACGACTTGAAGAACTTGGGGAACCGCGGTCAACTTTAGAGCAACAACGAAACTACCTTCTACACACCAGTCTTCAATTCCAAAAAATCTTGAGACTAGCTGTAGATGGAACATATAATGATCCATTCTTTGGTGATGCCAAGTCTGAAATTGGCTATCAAAAACGATTACGAGCTGTACTTCAGAATCTTAACCTCAGTTTTGCAAATACAATCAATCAAGAAGGCCATAGATATTGCATTACTGATCATACGCCGAACAAGAATGAGGGTGATGGTTTTGACTATGAAATTGATACAACAATATCGATCACCAAAGATCAATTCATAGACAAAATCGAAGATCTCATGAAGAGAACAAGAGGTCACGAGCTACCAGGGTCATTCGACTCGCTGATCATTACTGATATATTTCGGCTGCAATCAACCCCCTGGGAAGCTATTACTCAAAAGCATGTCAAAGAAGTCCTTTTCAATACTCGGACATTCATCAAACTCCTGAATTCAAGTATTGTAGATTCTTCGACATCAGAGGCGCTATTTTCCGGAATCCTCGAGCCGGCTTTAGATAGGTTGTCGAGAAATTTACAGTCGAAAGTCGCCGAATAACTCAAACCTCATCAACAAGGCCACCCCATAACGTATAGCCAAAATCCCGTCCCATCATCATCGTCTACGCGTCAACAGCGCCTTGAAATCGAATTCAAAAGGATAATTCAGGTATTCTCTGATGGTTCTGATATAGCCCGTGTTCATATAAACAGTTGCCGAGGTTTGCGTCCCCTGATCACGCAACTGGTAAACGAGGCCGAACCAAACATGACACGACCTGAATGCTATGAGGCTTTGGAACGGATGCTGGCTTATTACAAGGCAAGTACAAAGCAAACTCTTCATCTTTTTTTGTAGAATGCATGGCTGATATGAACTACACAGGTTGCACTGAAACGATTCATTGATGATCTTGCTGTGGAAGCCATTGAAGATACGCTAGTACCTCATCTTCACGCTGTTTCCCGCCTCTATCTGTTATCTCCATGGATGATGCTCTCGTGACTGATGTGTCGGATGAGAGTGAGAGTAATCTTAGTCAACGTGAGGAATTAACCAAGAAGCTGGGACTTCTCAAGAAGGGTTCAGAAACCTGCAAGCACTTTACCAGCCAAGGACTTATATGATTGCGTATTCAAAATCATCAAAGATATGCCGAAATTAAATTTAATTATCAAAGCTTGAGATTCATTCTCTTCTTGAAGTCACAATGTATACGTCTTCTCAGCAAGGCTTTCTGGTTCATCAGATCGAACTTTCTCTCTACGATGTGCTTTGAGCTTGTATATAGAAAGGTTGTAAAAGATCACTGACATATTGCCATTCTTCAAAATTTTGATATGAGAAAGTAAGACGTATTAAACCTGTCATAGACATTCATTGTAAAGAAACAATAGTACAAGCTGTCAAGTCTACAGGCTAAATGGTAACTCACCTCTTCAATATACGATGTTATCCCCTTATTCAAGAACAGGGTTATCGCATACACTCCAATCCCCTCCAACTTTTCTTTATATTTATAAATATAAGTGAAACATCTTAAGTGCTTCATCTACTATCCAAAATAACAAATTAATAGTCTTCTCAAGATTAGCTTGGTATTCTGTTTTAGAACAAGTATCGAGGTTGTCGAACAAGATAATTTCGGATATGGTTCAAGCTTTCGGTTTGGATTAGTAGAGTATAGATTACTGCACATCTATAAATAGATGAAATTGTAAAGAGAAAGCTGATTTTTAGAGCGCAATAATTTCTGATTTGGTAACCGTGGAAGATGTTGGTAGTGAAATATATTGCATAGAACTATTTCAAAGTCAGCGTGAGTTGAGAGTTCTCGTGGTCTTGCCCCACTGACCCCGCTCTCCCCAACCAGTCAGATCTCTTTGATTCATACTACTAAGCCTTACACACATTGCATAATTAACGCTGATATTCCGATATATTTTAAATAACGCTTCTATCAGAAACGGAAACTTTGAACTTTCTTTTATAATACTAATACTCTATAAGCTATACTTCAGGGCTTTCATCACTAACATTAAACTTAGAGATTTAATCTCATTTTGATATATTGCCTATAGCTCATAAAATCAAACGGATACTCTCTAATCTCCTAACCCTTATTGCTTACTCAAATCCCAAAAACCTCAACCCCCTTCTTTCAAACTTCAAAATTCTATTATTAATCTACAAACTTAATTCTATAAAGTATATCAAATCTTTATAAATTATAGATTTTGATACAGAGCGAATTGTTATTTTAGATTGCTTTATAATATTTATATCCTTATATATAGCTACCTTCAATCCTAACCTTAATATCAAATATTTATAGCATTGCTCTATAAGCTGAGTATTATATACAGGCTTGTTCAATTGTAAAACAAAAAACAAGATTTGGAAGATATGGCTCAACGAGATATAGGATTATCTGGGCATATCTTTATTTTTGAGAAATAATCCGATATTTTTGTTTAGTGGTAATGTTAGAAACGTTTGTGAAATTTTGATATAATTAATAGGATATTTAATAATACCTTTCTTAGAAATTAATTATCAATAATTGTTAGCTGAAAGTAAGGTATTCTTTTAATTGGAATTTCATTTTAATAATATAATACTTGATTTCTTTATTATCTAATTAAAAAATATTTAAAATTATAATATAATAATTATACTCTTTTTTATTTAATTTTGATTTGTTATAATAATATATATTAAGTATATATCTAATACTTTTATTCTCTTTTAATCTTTTGGGAAGAAATAAAATATAGCTAATACAAAGCTCTCTGATTATTCTGGATTGGTATGAATTGTTTTTATTGTATCCTTTACTTTGTTGGAATATTCTAGATTTTCGTTGGTGGCTGATGGAAGGCATTTTTTATCGTTCAGAAACTTTCGATCCAGCTTTGTTGAAGAATATTATATCGCGGTATATGAGTGTTAATATATAATAGATTTTTGTTTTGAATTAGGTGAATCATTTTGTGTAACAATGATAAGGCTAAACAAGGTAAATCATGAACCAATAAAGATTTATAATGAAAATAATATTAAAACAATTTTCAATGGTTTTAGTTATAGCTGAAATGGTAGAAAAGGAAACGAATGGAATATAATAAAAAAAAGTCTAGAGTAAAAATGATTTAGGAAAAAATATTGTTCTTTAATTAGCTATATTTATTTATAGGAATTTTATCTTCAACAAAATATTCAGTTATTATACAATATATGTAATAAAACTTCAGTGAATATAGCTTACTAGATTTCGAGAGCAATCTCATCCTATTTATTCGTACTTCGATATATGTAATTTTTCATTATAAATTTCCCTTCACATACTTTTGAGATTCTACAATAGTCCTAAAAGTTGAATATGACATTTCAGAAAGTTTATATACCAACTTCAATCTCGATGTCGTAATAAGCTACAATAAGAAAACTTAGCACCTTCAACTTCAATAGTCTTGCATTTGGATAGACTAGAAGCTTATAAAACAACTCATATTATATAGTAGCGGATGACAAAAACTAATAACCGTATTTATTTAACTCATTCCACTTCAAATTCAACAGCACATCTTTCTTACACAAAATTCCGTATATATTCTCTATAACCTTTATTGATATACTTTCCTATTAAATAATTTGAACCAGTTATTGAGATAGTATACGACGTATTTTCCATACGCCCCACTCTAGTGATGCGTATACATTCTCTACTACGTATTTCAATATATATTATTGAATGCCATATTACTGGAATTATTGAGGTTATCACCTAATATTGCATACTACTGATAGGATACGGAAATATTGATAATTGATTGGCTGAAACGAGTAGCTGACACGTACATACCCCTTTTTTGAGGTTCTAATATTTAATTCTTCAAGAATATTACTACTTCCAACTATATTGATTACGATAATAAGAGCGAAATTCAATAGAATACATTAAATTTTTCGATTTATCTCATATCTTATAACAAAAGACTTATCATAATACAATTTTTCAACTCCCAAAGGGGGTTTTTGATATTATATAACGATAATCACTTTCTTAGATTCAGAATATTTAATATGAAATCAAACCCCTCATTTTATATTCAAAAACCATCAAATTCTATTTATTCTATTACACTTCAATCATTTCATCATTAATATGTCAGTTATTATCATCGAAGACGACGGTTTAACTACTCATCCCTCAGATACTCTTAGTATCGTCGATCCTGATCGTTTTATTGATCAACCTCAGCTTTTTGATAATATTAATACCCCCCCTTCATCCAGTCCTACACCTACTCTATACAACTCTCAAGAAGACTCTCAAATACTTGGACTTATACCTACTCCTATATCTATACCTACAATACTCAATATTGAAGGACCTCAAGCTGAAACATATTCTACAGCTCTCAATGCACGACGTCGATATTCTTGGATCTGGAAACATATGCCTGATACTGATTCCAACACTATTTATCTCGACAATCGAGGTAAAGTTCAATGGAGATGTCATTATTGTAAACAAAAGTACCTCGAATCTGATGGTACACGTATCATTGCAGTACATTTGCGTATTTACCATTCAATTAGTGAGGCATCCCCTCGAGAAGAGCGTCGAGAGCGTGTCCAAGCTACTATACAGCAAGCTATACAAAATGCTAGCAAATCCGCTGGATTCAAGCGTCGCAGAATGATAAAAGATGAAGAAACTCTTGAAAATCTCCCCGATGAGTATGTCTTAGATCCCTACGTTTTAGAGCTTCTGTTTGTACGCTTATTCGCACGTTGTTCTTTACCAGTAAAGCTTATTGAATGCGATGAGTTTCGAGCTATTCTTTATTATCTCAACAAACAAACAGCTATATGGGTTCCAGATTCTCAAAAAACCTTAACTTCTTGAGTTGATCGAACTTATGAAGAGAATCAACTTCGCATTAGACAGGTTTTGCACACATCCCAATCGAACATTCACCTCATTCAGGACCTTTGGACCTCCCCTAACGGATACAGTATTCTCGGCTTAGTTGCACAGTTTATTGATCAAGATGGTATGCTTAAAACTCTTACTCTTGCTCTCAAAGAGGTTGTAGGTCGATACACCGGGGGAAAATATTGCAAAAGTTCTTGCAAAAGAGATTGAAAGATATGGAATTGTAACTAAATTGGGGGCGATGGTGATGGACAATGGATCAAATAACGATACCTGCGCACGAGCGTTGTCTTCTAGTAAGCTATTTCATTCTTTTTAGCATTCCTACTAATCATTTTTAGTATTATTTGATAAGTTTGATGTGGAGTGGCACCCAATCGAATCTCGCATACGCTGTCTTATACATTCCATCAACCTAGCCGCAAAAGCTGTAATGTTTACTGATAAACCTATGGATCAACAAGCTGATGATATTTTTGAAGACGACGTTAATGTCGAAGCTCTCGCAGCTGGGATTGAGGTTGCAGATAAAGAACAATGGGGTGAATGGAGGAAAAAGGGTGCAATTGGGAAGTGTTACTGTTTTGCAACATTGCTTCGAAAGAGTTCACGCAAAACACAGAACTTTGTCCGCCTTACAGGGAAACGAATCCCTGTAGACAACGATACTCGATGGAACTCTTGGGAGAAGATGTGTAGTGTCTTTAGAGACCCTAAAATCAAGAGTGCGTATAAACGATGGTGGCAGTTGTATCCTGATGATGCTCCAAGAGCTATTGAGCTATCTGATGAAGATTTTGATACTCTTGATAAGTTTCAAAAGATGCTTGTTGTATTGAAAAATGCAACACAATTCTCTGAAGGTAATGATGCTACTCTCAATCGTGTTTTACCTACACTAGAGTACTTATTAGAACACCTTGAGAAAGCAAAAGTAAGTTTTAAACATTCACATTCCATCTTCCCTTCCCTACTAGATTCACCTAGCATTCCTTATATTAGAGGCTAATTAGTTCAATTTCAGGAAGAGTATGCAAATGACGCATGGATGGGTCCGAGTTATAATAATGGGTAGTCAAAAATTGAGAAATACTATACTTTGACAGATAATTCACCCCTTTATGTAGCTGCAACTGTCTTAGATCCTGCGCAAAAGTGGTCTTATTTTGAATTATCTTGGATAGTATGTATAGATCTTTTAATGATTTACTATTGGAATCATATTAATAATATTAATAGGATCATCCACATTGGATTACTCGAGCAAAAGCTCGTGTAGAAGCTTACTGGCAAATACGATATCGAGCTGAAGCTTTTGTACCCCTGTCGTCGTTTTCATCAACATCGAGCTCTGGTGAGAGTGATAATGTTTTAATTGTACACTTAGAATCAAAACGCGCAAATCGACAGCCTGTTGACGAGTACGTCAAATACCTATCAAGCCCAGCTCTTGATAAAGTTGGTGACATTAGGAAGTGGTGGCTTGAAAGAACTCAACGGGATCTATACCCTAACCTCAGCAAAATGGCACTTGATATTTTATCAATACCTAGCTCATCGGCAGCGGCTGAGAGAGTTTTTAGTGGGGCAAAAATCACTTGTGCTGATAGACGAGGACGTTTATCAGTTGAATCCATTGAAAGGTTGGAGTGTTTGAAGTCTTGGCTTGGTTTAGAGCAGTGGGTTGTAGAAGATGATATTAATGAGGTTCTAATTTGATAATAATAAAGAAGTAGTAGTATTTTGAGTGGTTTTAAGTCTTTTATCGAGTTCTTTCTTTGTATTGGTTTTTGCTTGTTTCAAACCACATTGGAATGTTAATTAGTCTAAATTAGTACTAGATTTTGTCTACCTGCTTGGTTAATTGAAATATTTTAGTTTCTAAGTCGTATTATAGTATATGTCTATTAATACGTACGGCCTATTATACGCACGGTAGTAAGCAATATTACTTTTTATACGCATTAGTATAGTATCAGTAACGTCTATATCAGCTACTATAATACTAACTTATACTACTCCAATGACTATATGGGATATGAGGATATATTTATGATACAAAATAGGTACATACGATTAAAATCATTGAAAATAGTAGTTATAATCTTAGAGTGATTAGTTGTATCGATGTGTTATTAAGGGGCTTGCCAGTAGTATCGACGACGTCATATAGCGCAGTTGGCAATTATTCTATATTCCGGTGTGGAAACATATCTACCGATGTAACGATAAGATTTAAAAAACATAATTATTATAGCTTGTATCTAGGTACAACGGTTTAAGTATTCAAAACAGCAGCTTTGGTTGCCGTTTTGTATAGACTCGACTACTAGCCAAGCAGCTCATGCTAGGAGGCTTGTCGTCTAGATTACGTGAAAGTGCTCTAGGTTCTCGAGATGGTTTATAACTAGGCGTCAAGCAGGGACTTAAGTAGCAGTAATAATGATTACAAGTCGTAGCTAATAGTAAAGCATACTAAATGATTGATTCTGAGCATGAAGCTTTACAATAAGGAAACTCATTCTCATTATATAGATCTTTATGCTTTGCTGAATCCCTTAGATTTAGTGGACCTAGGATCCAAGCTCAGTCTTTAAGTACCTATTCTCTTAAACCCCTACAAAATTGTAATTCATAAATCTTATATAAAGAATTGTTATAAAAGGACTCAATTCTGACTTAGGATCTAAAGCTAAGGGGGAGAAAAGAATAGGAAGAGACATGTTAGAGCTCCAAATGTATATATAGAAACAAAGTCACGTGATAATAATCTCTAGCTGTTACGGGAGTTGCCTCCAGGGTCACGTGGAAGTGTCTAGAGATCTCTCGAGGTGGTTTAGACTAGACTTCAAGTAGGAATTCGACAAGGTTGGAACTGGTTGCAATTCTCGTAACTATAGTATAAAACTAATGATTGATCTTGAGCACGAAGCTCTACATTGTAATGAAATCCTATTTCCTTATATAGACCGAGGGCTCGCATTTATTTTATAATCCATGTTGCGGTGCGGGTACTTCCGTAACACTAGTATATCTTGATAATTAGGTGAAGGAAGGGAACTCGAAAAGGGATCGAATTGTTACGCAATCGAGCCACAGTCAAGCCACCAGAAGTGAGCCATTCTTTGTGGAGAGTAGCCGAACTGTTGGAAATAATCAGGCACGTGATACTTCCCATATATATAGAGTCTGGAGCTCTCTCCTTCACCTCCTTCTTCTCTTTCTATTCTTCTTCTCTTCTTAGCTTCAGACTCTAAATCAAGAATTAATCCTTCTACAACAATCCCTCAGATCATTTAATCAACATGTGTATCATCTAGACAGACCTTATACCTCTCCTTTACTTTTCCCTTTCCTTTCCTTTCCTCTTCCTTTTCTCTTCTCTTCTTAACTTTAGATTTCAAATGATAAAATTAAACCCTCTCACAACACTCCTTTACAGAAAGTATGATTCATTTGACCAAGATCACTATAAGTCACGTTACCAAGTTTTATTTCTGGAATGAATAATGAACTTAGGTTATATTCTAGAAAACGGTAAACCGAATACCGTTAAGGGCTTGTGGTTTAGTGGTATAATGTTCCCTTAGCATGGGAGAGGTCCGGCGTTCGATTCGCCGCTAGTCCAGTATACATTTCCTCTGGAGATGCAATTTTTTTGTTCTTTTTAGTATTTTTGTTGATTGGAAGTCCCGAGGTCGAGGAGGTTGACTTTTTTTTTTTCTCTCGATGTTTCAAGATGAACCGTGCTCAGAAATCACGTGTGAGCAACCTCACAATCTGATCTGATCGCTACAACATTATTTCAAATTGAAGAGAGTCTCGAATGTATTCAAGTATTTTAAGAGCTTGTAAAAGAGACTATCATATTTACATGGTTCAGCATTTATGATGTACCGAATTGAACATCGACTTCAGCTTGTCGTTTCATCGAAAAGAAGAATAGCAATGTGGGGAAATATATGTTACCGGCGCCCATCAGCATCATCGTTTGAGGAAGGCAGACTCAAAAAGCCATACAAGTGTTCGATCTAAAAGCGAGTGCTTAATCTATGAGTGTCTAATGTGAACATCTGTACTGTAAAGTCTTTCTTCGAGTCATTAATTGGTAGAGACTTATCTTTATGCCCTGACCTTTCACAGGGATTCCTGAAAAAAGGGCGTAACTCCTAATCATATCTGAGTAGTCTCTCAATATATAACACTGCTCTCATTCCCATATCTATTTACTCCTCCTTTCGCACTTTTCCAGTCCATTTTGGCAGTATCAATTTACAGCCTTGCATTCTAAAGATCTTATTCGTCGCCCTTTTTACACACACTTCAAAGTTGTCAATTGCTTATTGGCCAAAATCTCAAGCCACATCGCCCTCTTTACTGTCAAAAAATGCCTTATCATTCTCAACAAGATTCTTTCGCATACGAGATGCCTATCCCCGAGCAAACGTAGCAATTGCCCCCTGGCGAAGAGTTCTTCACTGGTGAAATCGAGAGCAGCACGACCATGAACCCTGTCTTTGATGCAGATTTTATGGCGAACGGGCAGATGCCCAACCCTGATCAAGTCCACTTGAGCGGAGAAACTTTCATGGAAAACGCTCAATTTCCATTCTATGCAGAGCTTACGGCACGTCACTGGCCGGTACCTATGGCCAACGATTTCATGCAAGCCCCTTTGAATGAAGGATCCGCCAACCAAATGCCCCAGACCTATCAGTCGTTGCAACGCCCTTTTAGCACGGAGATTCCTGCTAAGCAAATTGAATACCCTGTTCTCCACCGATCTCCGTACCCTGCATGGGAACAAGGAGAGGGCGGGGATATTGGGTAAGTTTTTTTTTTGTTCCTCAGCTGACGCAGAGCCTCAGAATCTCGCGCTCAATCTCGCGCTCAGATAAGGTTCCCGGTACAAATGGGGTTCCTGCATCAGATTCTCTGCCCTCGAGTAACGCAAATGTGACGGCCGCCTCTGCATCATCTCTCATCACCGCCTCTGCTCATCCAATCACCGGCCGTTATCCCTGCTCCTATTCCAACTGCGCTAAAGACTTCGGGCGCACATCCGATCGTCTTCGACACATCTCATCAGTTCATCAACGCGGCCAGATAACTCAAGGAAAGAACCTCTGCCCTATTGTTGGGTGTCGTCGAAGCTACGGGAAAGGACTTTGTCGTCCAGACAAAGTCAATGATCATTTGAGGAAGGTTCATGGTCTTGTTAGGGTTACTACAAATGGTGCTTCTGCTTCTGCTGGCCCTTCTGCACATGGTACTGATCACAGCTCCAATGTCGCTGGCGGAGCTGCTGCTTTGGCCGGAAATGGGAATTGATAAAGAAAGGGCCCACCAAGGAGTGACTTCTGATTTGACACAAATATACGCAGTGTTGTTAATTCATGGGACTCGAAGAGTTGGATAAGACATGGGGGATTTCTTTTCTTGGCGATGCTTCACTTGGATTTATGGCCTCTGGTAACGGTAGATAGCTTTTCATATTAAATACGAATCATTCCGGTACTCTACAATTTTTCCCAACACTCTTGTTCTCAGTTCTATCCCTTTGAAGCCCTCAATAGTTCGGATTGCAGCCTCGAAACGATTCTATCCACTTGACTCTTTGCATATGGCTTTATTTCTTATCCCCCTTCAATATTGAGAGATGATTAAGGAATCGCCGCTGCTTCAGATTTCAATTCCAATTAGGGCCTTTCAGTCAATTGAGGTCTAGTACGATATGAACTATTGAAACACGATATTATGCTTGAGATGCACCGATAATAGTCCGAAAGATCAAATTTGTTTGAGCTATAGATGGAAATACCCATGATTTCGGATTCCCTTTTATTGCACCCCTACTAAAGCATTCTCGAATACATATAACAGTAGGTACTACCTCTTTCTTAATATCTCAACCCCTTGTCTTCCATCCTTGGCACGTGACTAGTCAGCAAAATGTAGCAGCTGTTGTACCCCGCTCACTCACTTGCATTTAGGGTGGTAACCACGCTGCCGTGTAACAATCCTCCACCAATATAGCATCGCCATGTTTTACTCTCGCTTTTGCTTCGTGGCGATTGCTACAAATTTGATGAACTTGTTTCCTTTGTTCTCTTTACCAAGGCAGAATATGGTATTGAAAGCCAGCGTTCATTCATGATTCCGTTTACCTCGAGAAATTTCTGTCGAAAAATACTTTGTATTTTGCAACTACCGAACAAAGTAAGTGGAGAGAACAGGGGTAAGTTACCCAAGTCAAATCTGCATCCTTATCTGAAGATTACAGTGTAGCACTTATTCAAGTCTCCACTCCCAAACAAATAGTATAAGTGGTGTTAATCACTGCGAATTACTTTACATTTTGCTTGTGTATCTCTCAACAAATCAACGTTATTTTTTATACACATTCTAGCATCGTGACTCTATCACCGCCTGGGTCGAGCTCATATTGCCGAGCGATTCCGGACTTACATATTCCAAGACATATCGGGCACCACTGATTAACAGCAGATTGCCATCCTTCAAAGCACTATTTCGGAAAGATGGCTTCCGAGTATGCAGCTGCTGGTGAGCGATACAACCGGGAGAATAGTGAACTTACAGATGGTGACGACAATGACGCAATGGCTCGCACAGCCGCCAATTTTGAAGATCAACTTGGGGATGAGGATGAGGACGAGGACCCAAATCCTGGGGATAAAGTATTGTGGTTCGGGCAGCATAAAGGGCACAAATATGACGAACTATCTCTTTCGTACATAGAATGGATGGTGAACAAGTATCTGGAGAACCCAGACACTGCTTCGTCAAATGTGTGTTTTCAACTTAAAATATATAAATCAGGATTAACGATCAACCACTTAGATCAAGGAGTTCAAGACGTTGTACGATCGGAAGCAAGTTTGGATTGAAAAGAATCCGTCCGAACTCCCGCCCCCCGGCAAGACAATCATGTGGTTCGGCAAGCATAAAGGCATTGCTTTAGATAAATTGGAAGATGGATATGTGATGAGCCTCGTCAACTTTTATCACAGAGACGGAGACAGAGCAGAATCAAATGTAAGATATATCCGTTTGCTGAAAAACACAAAATGTCAGCCAACATTTTCAATTAGATACGAAAATTCAAGGAATTGAAAGATAGATACGATTCATGGCTCATTGCAAAAAAGATGCGCACAAGTAAAAGTCCAGGATCAATTCCAATTTGGTTTGGGGAGGACAAGGGTAGAGAGTTTCGGACAATATATGACTCTCAGCCTCGGAAGTGGAGAAAGCTCCTAAAAATTTGCCGATGGGCCCCGATACTCAAAGCCATTGCTCGTGAATATGAGGAATGGAAGTTGAGAAAACCGCCACGACAACAAGTTGTTTCGCGGAATAAACCGGTGATTGTCAATCCAGTTGGCGAGAGACTAGGGCCGGATGACGATGGAGTCGCTTTCGATGATGAGTCTTATATATCCGACGATGGCTTTGTGGTTCAGGATGAAAGCTCTGATGAGGATGAAAGCTCCGATGAGCATGAAACAGGGGAGTTGGAGACTGACGAGGAAGTCGACGAATCAACCACAACTGTAGATTGTGAGGTCGATAAAAACACATCCCCAAATCTCGATAGCAGCGAAAGCGATACATTAGGAGAAGTGCTACCAGGAACACCGAGTGTACGAAGGTCTTCCAGGCGAAAACCGCTATAAATTTCTGAAGACTTTGCTTCTTTATCCGACAGTGGTGATGAGTCGGAAGCAATCGTCTCTCCTGGTAAACGTAGAATGACACGTAACATTTTCAGTCCCCGAAAGAGGGTAGTTATTCTGCTTGAGAGCGATAGCGACGACTAATCAGCTTCACTCTCCGAAACAGACAAAGGCAACGATTGAAGGTTCTGGAAAATGGTATCTTTAACGGCCCGTAACCCAAGAGACGAGTTTTGATCACGAACCGAGAGATGTCACTTGCCCATCTTCAAATGCAACAAGAAATCAGAAGGGTGATTCAAGCATTTCAGGTCCAGACGATCCATTGCTGCTTCTCAATGAAAGTACCAAGAGATAAGTTCAATCTTGACTCCCAAGCGTAGCAAAATTCCAAAGCGAACTAGAGATGTAGAAAGTACAGATTCAGAGACCATTCTGCGAGCCCAATCAAAGGAAAAGTTACAAACAGGGCAGAAGGCATGATTAACAAGTATGTAGAGTGTTATCTCATCTTGACTTTAAGAATTGGGACATCAGATGGTGCACTGCAATGAAATTTTAGAACAATCACCTTTAGGATATAAATCGTGATGGGATCAAACTGTAGCAGGAATTTCTATTTTCCGTGTGTGATAATTGCAGTCATAACCTGTGGTGAGAGGCCAGCCGTTTCCATGTATACAAGTATTTTCAGGAACGGATTTGATAATTAAGTACTAGGTAGTTCGCAATGTAATAGAATATAAGCCTTTTCCCTCTTCCTGACATACAAGTCAAATCCGCCATCATTATAGCCGTACTTAATTTTACTAAAAGATGTAGCTCAACTCTCTTTTGCTAGTCCAAAAACTAAAAGATTCATACAAAGTCTGAACATGTCACGGCGCCAATTATGTTGCCTTTATGCCTCAGGTATATATTATTAGTGTGTTTTATTTTCTATAAGAGGGCCTTTGTTACAGGGTATATATACAGTAGTAAGCTATCAGGACTTGATCCCTGATACTGTGCCTTTTGGACAGATTGCGTGCGTGGCGTAGTGGTAAAGCTTACAACTCCTATTGTATCCGCTTACGTAACAGCCTTACTCTTCTATAGCTTTTCTATCCTTATAGTATAATATAAGTCTTTACCTGTATCTTGATAGTTTGTATTATCTTTTTAAAAGTTATTTTAGCTTTATTTCTATTTCAAATTTATTAAAATTTCAATTTAATTAAATTGATTAGATTTATTATTGTTCTGCTATATACTTTAATTATTATTATTTTGAATCTTAATTATAATTATAACTGATTAAATATTTGTATTTGATTTATTCCTTTAGTTTTTATTCTTAAATTATATTCTCAACTCTATTAAAATCAATATTTCTTTATTTATAGATTTATTTAATAATTTAAGTGCTATACATTTTATAGCTATTCAAATTGTATTTAAATTAATCAAATTGTATATAAATATATTTCAAATTTAAGTTATTAATATTTAAATCAAAGTTAATGAATTAAATAATATAATTAGTATATTGAAAATCGTTATTTGAAACAATTTATAGGTTTTATATTGCTGTAAGTATTTTATTACTTTCAAGAAGTTTAATAGTAATAAATAGGATATTGTAAAATACTAAAACCAATATATTATATTTTATAATATTATTAATTATTATTTAATTATAGATTATAAAAACAAATCAGAATTTTAGAAAATCATATTTCTTATTAATCTACTTTTTAATTCTGTTTATATAAATAATCAAATATATTTTAATATGATTATTAATAATCTATATAATTTTGATCTTTAACTTTTTAAATAATATATTATTATAAATATTTAAAGTAAATTAAACAAACAATATTAAATTTTTAATTTTTTCTGTAAAAATTTTATAAATTATAATAAATACAAAATAAAAAAGATTTTATTTAGTAATTTTATTATTAAATTTAAATAATTTATTATTAGATATTAAAAAACTATTAATAATAGGTTATAGATTTTAAGTTTAAAATTTTATAAAAATTAATTGATATATTTATTAATTACCCAAATAAACTTTTTATTATTAATATTAAAATATAAACAATTTAATAACAAAGTATTTATAACAATTTAAAGGAAAAAACTTACCTCAATAATCAATAAAAAAATTAGGGTATTAATTTCAATTATAATTATTTTAATAATTAATAAAAGAATCAAAATATTAATTTCAATTATAATTAATTAAAATTTTATAATAAAAAACCAACTATTACTATATCTCCTTTTATATCTGATTTTTTTAGTAATTCTATACAATTAGATATTATTTGACTAAATCAGCACTTCTTAATTTATTATACTCGAAAACGATATATTAAATTCGATTTTTGTTTTATTATAAAAAGTTAGATTATATTAAAAGTAATTGTAAGGAAAAACAAATTAATAATACAAAGTATAATATTAATATTAATATAAAATATATTTCTTATACTAATTGTTTTTTTATAATCAATTAATATAAAAACTTTAAATTCTATTACAATATTGCTACCCCTTTATATCAGAATTTATTTCTATCTACCAACCATTCCTCAATTATATTATTATATTATACCTCCTCAATCCCTTTTAACCCTACTTAAATATTTAATTTAAAAGATTATATTAAAAGTTCTATTTATTTAAAGAAAAGTAATAACTCGATTTTCTAATTGAGTATATTAAAAGATTAACCTCAACTTATAATTATAAATCGAAATTTTTTATAAGAAATTTACTTTTGTAAATTAAAAAATTAAAAATATCTAGAAATTCTTTATATTTTAAATCAATAAATAATAAATCTTTTAAAATCTCAATAGAAATCTCCCTTACACCTAATATAATTATTTTATTTATTAACTTTATAGATAACAAAACTATAAATTATAGCTTTATTAATAAAAAAATTGTTTTTAAATTCTAAATATCTATACACTCTTTCCCCTATACTCATTACTTATTTTTAGTTAATAATAAACTTTCCAATATCCTTTCTCAGTATATACTTTTGGATATACAAATCAACAATTATAGAAAAATAGGTTTATTCTATATTATTATTTTATTAATTGTAAACCCTATAATCCTTAGTTTTCTATAACTCTAATATTACAATTTCATTATTAATTAATTAACAATAATATTCAAATTTATATCTATATATTATTCAAAATATTATTATCCCGTTAATATTATAACAATTACTATTTTTAATATAGAAAGTACTTAAAAAGTAATTTTATTAAAAAATAACAAAATTATATTTAATACTTTTAGACCTTTTTTATAGAAGCTTATTCTAAAATCAATTTCTATAAAAAGGATCATTAACAAAAGCTGTGAAACTATTTTATTATTATTTCAAGATTAATCTATAATTCTCAAAATTGTTATTGAAATTTTAGAAATATTTAAATCCAAAATATTCAAGTTAATCTTTAGAAATACTCTATAGATCTCAATATTTTTGGAAAAGTTTAATAAAAAGCATAGCATTTAATAAGAGTTGGATAATATTAGATATCTTATTATTATTAATTGTGTTTAATTTTGTAAAGGTTAGAATGTATACATTACAAAACTAATTTGAAATAAGCTGGATATTATTTATAAGTTATATCAAATATTAGTGGATAACCCTATCCAGCTATATCATGGTATTGCGAAAAGTAATATTAAGAAATTTATAAAAAAAATCGATTATCTAATATTATTTATAATTAATATTCAAAGTAGATTATTATTTTAGTTATATAATTTATATATAGAATTCTTATTCTTATTTATTAATAAATTTCCTTCTAAATACTTTTAGGATTATAAAATTGAATTCATATTAAATAAGAAATTGCTATATAACAAAAAATATTCAATATTTCTAATTGAATTTTAAATTATATATAAATAGTTTAATAATAATTTGAATAAAAAATTTATTTGTAAATCCTACTTTAAATCAATTATTCTATTTCTATTAATTGTAAAGCCTGGAAAAGATATTTGTATTGTTAAGATTATTATAAATTGAATAATATTATTATTAAAAACTAATATCTCCTGTTATTAATTAAAGAGATTTTTGATACTTTATATTATATAAAAATTTATATTAAATTGAATATTATTATTGTATTTAATAAATTAAGAATTATAAAAAAATATAAATAAAAAATAACTTTTATAATTTATTTTAACCTTTTCGAATCTCTAATAATACTTTTTGATTTTTATAATATTTTTGTTTTGTTTTAAAATTATATTAATTATATTCTTTTCGATTTTTTGAATAAAAATTATACTATATACCTAAATAATATTTTAATTTATTTTATTAATATTATAGATTATCAAAAATAGATTTATAAGATTGTATAAAGATTAATTAATATTGATTTATAAATTGATATCAAGAAATATAAATTTAAAACTATATAAACTGAATATCTCAAATTAATTATTATACTTAATAAAATTGAAATAAATTTAAATAAAATTAAAATAATTCTCAATTAAAAATTATTAATAAAATTAAAAGATTTTTAATATTTTTTTAGATTTACTAATTTTTATTAATATTTTATTTAAAAAAATTTAAAATTATAAAACTATTTGATTATTTATTAAAAAGAAATTTATATAACAATAAATTATTAATTATAAAATTACTTTTAATAATTTGAAATAAATATTTATCTTTATTTAATTTTTATTGTATTTATTTATTATTATTATATAAATATTAAATAAATATTTCTAATTAGATTATAAAAAAAATTATTTTTTAATGTAATAATAAAAACCAATTATAATCGATTACTTATTTTTTATTAGAATATAATATAATTGAATATAATTATAAAATCTATAATAAAAAGTTATTAATAATTATTAAATTTTTAAAAAAATAAAAATTCGAATTATATAGAATTCTGTTGAAAGGTGTGGTTCACGTGATCATGGAGTAGGGGGAGCTAGCCCTAATTAGTACTAATAAGAGCTCTGTCTTATATAGAGCTTTTTCTCTCGGAAGTTGTAGAATAGATTTAGAATACAAATTCTCCTAATACTATTACTTTCTACTTTATACTTCCTATCTTATTTCTTATAAAAAGTTATACTTAAAACAGATTATAAGCCCAGATTCGCATCTGGATTAGAAACTATTGGTAGAAAGGAATGTATAAAAATGTAAAAGAAAAGGTAGAGGTTTATATAATCAAGAAAGAGGCAGAGGTCTATATAACAAAGAGAATAAATTACAAAGGTGTAAAAGAAAGGTAGAAATTTAAACCAAATTGAAAGAGTCATAGCAAAGGCTTCTTATCAATAAAGAGTTATAACAAAAGCTTCTTATCAATATAAAATCGAAAACCCTTAAAAAAGATATATTAATTTTATATAAAAACTCAAATTATGTTAAAGAAGAAAGCAAATTAATATCCCTACTTTGTGGTATATCAAAATCAAAACCAATAATAATACCCGCAATTATAGAAAACAATTCTAATAGTAGAAAACTAAAGATCCCAATATTGAAGAAAAAGAACTAGTATTATTAGTTTAAAATAATAAAGCTATATTTTATTAAGAAAGAATAAGATTATATTATTACAAATAATATGGCTGTGTATAGAGTACTTTATATAGATTTCACTAAATTGATGGATATGATATATAGAATAGAAAAAGCCTAAACTGGTGTAGAACTTTTCGTTATTCAGTATATTAATAATATGGATAATAAATTTATCGAAGATACTATTGAGTTTAGTAATAAATAAATCAAATTAAAGGTAAAATTTAAATATGTTATTTTTTAAGAATTATAAAACAAGTTTATATAATTGATAATATAGAAACTAAAGGAGGGTATTATAGTCAAAAAAGATTAGGATAAAATATATTTAATTCGAAAAGAGATAGTTGAAATAAAAACAGTACAAAAGGATTTGTTAATTGAGAATATCGTTTTAGGATTCTTTATTCAAGAATTACTAAAATATTTCAATATTATTATTAAAGCAATCGATACCCAAAACCTTGATTTTATAATTAAGTTTGAAAAGATTCGAGCTATAAATGAAATGATTATTTTTAGGAATGTTTTTATAATAAATAAGAATAGAAATATAAGTATAACAATAATTATACAAAATCATTAAGATTGTAAATAATATAATAAAAACCATTATCGAAATTTTGAAAGAAGATTTTATAGTTTAAATAAAGGAAAAGAATACTTTTATTATAATAATCCGGATTATATTATACAAAATTATTTGTATAAGAAAGATATTTAGGCTTATATTAAGAACAATTTAATCAAGAAGTTGTTATCCTTATTGAGATATCAAATAAGCTCAAATTAGAAAAGCTGTAAGTTTTTCTTTAATAATCTAATCTTTTGCTTTATATACAATTATAATTATATTGTAGTTAAAATCTTAAATGAGGAAGAATCTTATTATTATCTAAGTGAGTTTGTATATATATTTTTTTATAATAATATCAGAGAATGGATTACAGATATTAATTGTTTATTATATATAATTAATCAATTTCATCTTTTATTTAGCTTAAAGTTGCTTTTTAGGCTAAAATAAATAAAGGTTGAAGGGGGAGAATTGATTATAAGAAAGTATAGAATAATAGAGATAAAATAGAATAGAAAGGTATATAAGTTGAAGATATTATATATTCCAGGATTAGAAGTAAGCTTATTATCTGCAAGATTATTTTGTAGAGAATTCAGTATTAAGGGAGTTTTTAATAACAAGAAGATATATTTTTATAGAAACAGGAAAATCCTATTATCTACAAACAATTTTTATAGAATTTATATAATTATGAATACTATTATTAGTAATTTTGATATTATACTTCTAGCTATAAAGAAGAATAAAAAAGTTCTATTAGAAATTAAGGATATTATTTATAGTGAAAATAAAATAGATAAAGCAAATACCTAATAACAAAATCGCCTGAACTAATATTAGCTATAGTATCATTGTTTGGATATATAGAATATAAAGTTCTAAGTAAACTATATTTGGTTATAACCTTAAAGAAAGATATTAAGCTACCTACAAATCTAGAATCCTATAAAATATATATAATAATAAAAATGAAAAAGTATTATAATATAATTCTTTTAAAGTATAAGAAATAACTATTAGCTTTTATATTATTAAATATATTAAGATTATTTCTAATATTATTCTAAAAGAAATAATATTTTATAGAAATAATTTATAGCTAAATAAGAAAGGTTTAGGTAATATATCTAAAAAAAAAAAAGTAATATTATTAAAAAACTAAAGAAATAAAGAGTTAATATAGAATAAAAAAATGGATTTCTGATTAGAGTAATATATACCAATAATACTTTAGAGATTAAAAAGTATTATAGAAATAATAAGATAAGCTAGGTATATAACAATAATCGATATATATATATATCTCAAATCAAAATGATATAATTAAATAAACAATTCAAATTACTTAATCGAATATTTATATAATATTCAAAGACTTAATGATACTAATTGAATTCTAGAATTATATAATAAAAACAAATATATATATTAAAAACAAAATATATATAGAATTATAAATAAATGAATTTGAAGTTAAATAAAGATATAGAGAAATACTTATTAGTTAATAATGAAATATGATTATATAAGTAAAGAAAAAGTAAGTATTATTATATAAGATATAGATTGAAATAGTATTATCAATAATATATATTAAGATATAGAAATTAAAATACTATTTTTATATTAATTTAATATTTTATTTTAATAATATTTATTGAGATAAGCTAGTAAATAGAATAAGAATAAATACATTTATTAAATATAATAATTATATTATAAAGTAATTATAGATATATATTCCGGATAGATATATAGTGATAAAGATAAGTAATTATATATTCTTTAAAGATTTATTAGAAATAAGATAAATTTAAAACTATATTTTATTATTTTAAAAAAAGAATTTATAGAAGGATAGAGAGTATAGAATATTTTATTAGAATAATAATTAATAGAAAGACTTTACAAAATTATAATTAAAATTATAAATATGATATTTATAGAATCTACAATTATCAAATCAATTAAGTATAATTTAGAGAATAAAATTCCAAATCTCGTTGAGATATTTATATTAAGATTAGTAACTATTTTATAAGTTGTTATTCTATATATAATATAATTATTAAATACTAATCTAATGAATATAATTATAGAGATTGAAGAGAATATTGGATTAATAATAAAAAAGAGATTAAGAGAATAAGATAATAAAGTTAACTTTTAAAATACTAAATGTTTATATATATTTTTTATTATTATTACAAACTTAAAATTGGATTAAGAATTTTTTATAAAATAATAAAGCAAAGATTATATATTTATTTCAAAGATAATTATTATGAATATAATAATAAGGGATATATTGATTCTAAAAACATATAGGAAGGCAATAAGTAATTTGATTTATAATAACTAATAATAAACAACTATTAATTAGAAAATCAAGGAATTGGAAAAGAATAAGATATAGTAATAAATCTATAATAATAAAACAAACAATTTAGTTAGTACAAAATAGGTATTTATAATAAAACTAAATATAAATAGATTATTAGAATAATTCAAGATTAGATTAATAGTAAGAGGCTTTATATAAAAGTATGAAATAGATTTCTTTAATATATTTGTATTTATAGTATAATTAATAATAATTCGTTTATTTCTATTAATTATAATATTATAAGATCTTAAGGTATATTATTTCAATATAAAAAATACATTTATTAAAACAAAACTAAAAGAAAAGATATTTCTATTTATATTATAAGAAGTTAATATTAAATAAGGGTATATTTTTAAAGTCCTTTATAACTTATACAAATTAAAGCAGATAATTTATAATTAGAATAACCTTATAAAAAAATAACTTATTAAATAGAATTTTATATAAAATTTAATTAACTTATATTTGTTTATTTATTTTGGTAGAGGGATTATAATATTATTATATATCAATAATCTTCTTATTATAATATAGAATTTAGATAATATATTGCAATTCAGTAAATAACTTATTTCTATTTTCAATACCAAGAATCTGGGGGAAATCAAGAACTTAAAGCTTTTAGGTATAAGAATTACAAAAAACAGGAAAAACAGGACTCTATATATTAATCAAGAATAGTATTTCGAGAAGGTATTAAGTAAATATGGATTTATAAAAGGAATATTTAGATCTATTTCAATATCAATGGATAATTACAAAGTACTTTGATTAACTTAAAAGAATAACAAACAAGCAGATTCCATCAAGTACAATTATATAATCAGAAAGTTGATATATATAATAATATATTCAAGATTCGATATAGCTTTTAATTTAAAAAAGCTTAATTAATATATAAAAGATTTAGTAAAGTTTTATATAAATTAATTGTGAAGAGTAATATACTATTTACAAATAACGATTAATTATAAATTGTGTTTTGGATTAAAGGGAATTCAAAATCTAATAATTTATTTCAATATAGATTATATTAGTAATATAATTGATAGAAAAAGTATATTGGGAATAATTGTATTTTTGGGAGGAGGACTAGTATTTTGAATAAATTGAAAGCAGAATTCTATATCAATATCAATAATTGAATTAAAATATATAGCTTAATCGATTATAGCAAAACAAAACTAATAACTAGTCTAAATACTTTGAAATATAAAATATAGGAAATTTGTTATAGAAAATGAATTCATTATTGATATAAAAGGAAACAATTAAAAGATTATAGTCTTAATCAAAAATGTACAATTAATCGATAGATTAAAGTATATCGATATTATATATTATTATATACAGAATCTTAAGTAGAAAGGAAAGATTGATATCAACTATATTCTTATAAATAAAATAATAATAAATGGATTAACAAAACCACTAACCAAGAATACATTCAAGAAATTCATAGAAATACTGAGAATAACAAATCACTATAATTAATCTAAAAGGGAATATTGAAAAATATGATTTATATAATTATAAAGTAAAGAAAACTAGCCCCAATTAATATTAGTAAAAACTCTATTCTATACAGAACTCTTCCTCTTAGAAGTTATAAAACAGACTTAGAACACAAGTCCTCCTAATACCATCACTTTCTATCCTATACTTTCCATCTTATTTCCTGTAGAGAGTTATACTTAAAACAAATTCAGAAACTATTTGAAATTATTATTAATTATAAGAATTTAGAATATTTTATATTAATAAAAATATTAAACTAAAAATAAATAAGATAGATAAAGTTTTTCTCAAAATTTAATTTTTGTATTATATATTAATTAAATTATAAAACAATTTATTCTAATATTTTTAATTGAAAAGTAAAAGATTATTTTATATATACTGATTTTAATAATAATTGAATTAAAAATTGTTTATAAATAATATTTTCAAAACAAATATTTAATATAATTATATATAGGAATTTTATTAAATAAATAAATAATATTATAAATCTTATTACAACCCCTATAAATATTATCATTTTTAATATTAAAAAACTAATTAATAATTTTATTGATAAAGTATATAATTTATCCACATTAATTATTAATATATATAAAATATTTCAGAATTCTATTATTTATTATTAACTATTAATAATTGAAAAAAAAATTTAAATAGCTTTTTAAAATTATAAATTAATTAATAAATAGATATTCTATTAAAATTAATTATAAATTTTTCTATTTATTGAATTTTATATATAAATTATCTATTGAATATATTCAATTAGATTTATTAAATATTCGAATTATGTTAAAACTATTAATTTTGTTTTTTACATGTATTAATAATTTAATATAATAAGAAAGATTGAAACTTATATATAAATCTGTTAATTATATTTTGTATAAAATCTTCTCGTTTTATAGCTTTTGAATTTCTTAAATCTTTATTAATTTTATTTTAATTTTAATTTAATATTTTTATTAATTATATTATATTATTATCTATCTATAAATATTATAGTTATAAATATAATTATATGATTATTATTATTTACTATTTAACAAAAATTTATTATTTTATATCAATAATCAAATTATTTATAAAAAATTCATTAATTGTTTTGTTAAAAAAATTTATTATTTATATAATGTATTTAATAATATTGTATTTGATAAAGGCTTACAATTTATATTAATATTTTGGATATATCTTTTTAAATACTTATCAATTATTTTAAAATAATCTTTTTTATTTATTTTGAATTAAATAATTAAATAAAAAAATTTAATATTATAATAAAATAATATTTATAAATTTTTATAAATTTTTATTAAAATAATTAATATAATTAATTATTATTAATAGAATTTGTATTTAATAATATTATTTTAGAAATTATTAATGTATCCCTGTTTTTTATTAATTATAATTTTTATTTATAATTCAAAATCGAATCCTTTTTATCTATCCTATTGAACTTTTTATATCAATAGAAATACAAATTCCTGAAACTAATAAGATTATAGATTAATTTGATATTATTTTGATAAAACTAAAAGTTTTGATTATTCAAATTATTTAGAAATATAAAGATTATATAAACGAGATATACATTGATATTTTTTTATATAAAAAAAAGAATATGGTATAAATTAATATTAAAAATATAAAAACTAATCGATTTATAAAAAAAAGTAATAATAAATAGGTTAAGCCTTATAAAATTCTAAAAGTTTATAAATATATTCATTTATTTCAATTATTTATTATTTTCAAAATCTTTCTAGTATTTTATAATTCACTACTTAAACTACTTTATAATTTAATTAAATTGATTAATCAAATTATAATCAATAAAATAGAGTCTTATTATAATTAAGATTAAATCCTGAAAAGGGATAATAATATAAATAAAGAAATCGAATAATAGAAATTCAATAAATTATTTAATTATTATAATAAAAATAGATTTTATTATTAAATCAAATAGAAATATTATTTATTATTATAGTAATTAGTTGAGAATTTCAAAAGTTAGGAGAAAATAATTATTACATTTTATTTAATAAATTCAAATAAATCGAATTTATTTATATAAATAGAATTCAAAAAATCTATTATTTCAAATAATTCTATATCAAATATAATTCCAAAATAAGGGTAGGGTAGATTGAGAAAGAATGATTAGTTAATTATAGATTTTAGAAAAATTTATTTTAATTTTATAATAGAAATCAGAATTTTCTAATATTATCTCAAAAAAATTTAGATTCTTATTTAATTAAATTCACTATCCATTTAATTTAAATATAATAATAAGCTAGTTTTATAAATTAGTTTTTTATTATAATTTTATTAAAAGTTAACAAAATTAGTTAAATTATATTTTAATTTACTTGGAACAAGTAAGTTCTAAAGGGGGGATACTATTACAATACTAACTATATTATCTTTATGCCTTAGATATATATTATTAGTATACTGTGACGGAAACCGTATTGTAGACCACGTGGATCAGATCATGTGATGATTAGAGATGCGATATGTGGAATACTTCGGAGCGGAATAGTATTAATCGGATTGGATTGCGATCCGATCACCGCTCCCATAATCGGTATTTAATAGTTATATAGTATATAATCCTCTCTCTTTTCTACAAGAGGAAATCAGAGTTTCAGTTTAGTATAATTCAATATATACACTCTTTTCTATCTTATACTATTATTATCCAATCACTCGTGCTCTACCGTGATATGCTATTGTCTTGTATAATATATACTCTATTTTCTATAAGAAGGCCTTACCCTTTCACAGCTTTTCTACTTTTATAGTATAATATAAGTCTTTACCTATACCTTAACAGAATATACATTACGAGGGCGTGTTTTTGATGATTGTCGGACTGAAATTTAAGCAAATTTCCTCATCAAAATTATGCTTTATTCTATATATTTATAAATATATAATAATTCAAATATTCATTATAAAATTTTAAAATTTGAATAATATAAAAAGATTTAATTAATAATTAATTTAATATCAAAATTATCAATTTTTGAATTGAATTAATAATAAAATTCTATATAGAAATTTGATTTTTAAAATAATATTATTTCTTATAAAAATTTTAAGTATAAAAAGCTCAATATAAATTTTGATTTAATTAAAAGCTTTATAATAAAAACTGAAATTTTATTATTAAATTTTAAATAAAAATTTATTATTCTACAAAATTTCAAATATATAATGATATCAATTAATTTAATATTGAGTTCTAAAATAGGTGAGTTTTGATGTAAAAAAGTGCTTGCGCACAGACCCGGCAATCATCAAAAACCAGCCCTCGTATCAATCATCAGAATATTTCTGCCCAAAGCGGTGAAACACTAGAATCCCTATGAATCAACACAGTGTTTGCGACAATTTGTAGATGACGAACAAACACAATGATCAGTTGACAACACATAGGAGCGAAATACCATAGTATGGATCGAAATAAATCACCACTCAGATGCCCAGAAAACAATATTGCTCATGTTTCTCCGTGCACTTCGGAATGTAGCAGCTGAACCTTGCCTACGCATTCGCAGTCTCCAACTTCACATTCGATTCTCAAGCAGTATGGCTTCCAAAGGTCGTAGCTATCAGGATGCGATCGCACTCCTGGATACCTTACAATCCAATCGAAAGATTGTATCCTCCATATCGAGTACCTCAAAAGATATGAACCTGTATGCTATACCAGAAATGCTCGAATGGACGCGCAAAGCGGGGTACGACACGCAGGATTTCTCGAGACGTGGACTAAAATGTATACACGTAGCTGGAACAAAAGGGAAGGGAAGTGTGTGCGCTATGGTAGATAATATTCTGCGACAATATCGCAGCGAAGAAAGTGACATCGGAGTCATGCCAGGAGGTACTAAAAGAAAGGCTTTGGGGAAGATTGGGCTGTACACCTCACCACACCTGATTTCAGTACGTGAAAGAATACGAATAGATGGCCTCCCCATATCCGAACCCCTCTTTGCGCGGTATTTCTTCGAGCTGTGGGATCGATTCTCTGACGCCGCTTCCACATCTGCTACCCCGCATCCAAATCCTACATCCCCTGAGACCAAGCCAGGGTATTTTCGATATCTCACAATCATGGCACTACATACATTTATGGAGGAAGGGGTAGAAACCGCCATTATGGAATGCGGTATTGGAGGGGAATATGATAGCACCAATATACTGCCTGCTGAAGCAGTCACTACCACTGCGATCACGAAACTCGGCATCGATCACGTTGGAATGCTAGGAAACACAATTGATAAGATTGCTTGGCACAAAGCTGGCATCATGAAACGAGGTATTCCATCTTTTACGGTTCCCCAGCTTCAGGAAGCACAATCTGTTCTAGAAAGCCGCGCCAAGGAGAAAGATGTCAAATTAGAGGTTGTAAATCGATGTGCGAGGTTCGATGATGGAACTATTATATTAGGCGCCGAAGGAGAGTTTCAGAAGGACAATGCGAGTCTGGCAATGGCTGTTTCGGCATCACATTTGCGAGATCTATGTATTCAAGACGTGCCTACTCCTTCTGCGATACTATCTCTCCAACAACCGATTCCAGATAAATTTTTAGAGGGTCTGAAGACAATCAAATGGGCCGGTAGATGTGAAGTTATGGTCACTGGCAAAATCACATGGCTCATCGATGGTGCTCACACAGTCGACAGTATCAAGGAGACTGGCCTTTGGTACGCTTCAAAACTTGTCCAAGCTAGCGCGGAGGGAACTCTCCCAGCAAAAACCATGTTGATATTCAATCAACAAGAACGCGATCCAGACCCTCTTATTCGAACATTACTTACGAGTATAAACATTTATTTCAAAACGTTCACATTTGCTGCTTTTTGTACCAATATCCCTTTTAAGAGCGAGGCAAGTGGAAAAGAGACCCATGATCTCACCCAACAGAAATTGGCGTCTAAACTGTATTCGAGTTTGGATCGGAATCCAATGTGTATGGAATATGCAAGTATTGAAGAAGCTGTAGAGCTTGCGCATAGGGCATCCGAAGACGAAGAAAGGTTTTTCGTCCTGGTGACTGGAAGTTTGCATCTCGTCGGTGGTCTTATGAAAGTTCTTGAACAACAAAGTAGGAAAGAGCGAAAAATCTAGAAGCTCTCTCAATGCTGAATAGAATAAGACTGGAGTTTGTTTTGATACCCGTTCTTGATATAGAAAATACAAGAACTGTGCTTACAGTGGGAAATCTATGTTTTCAATGTTTCATATGACGGGACATTGTTAATATGTTCATCGAAGTATTTGGCTATACTTTTTGATGTGGATTGAATGATAGACGGTAGGCTCACAACGAGAAAGCAAACTATACGTAGGTAGTTCTAGAGACAGTATGCCCTGAAAATTAAAACATTTCTAAATTAATATATTGGTTGAGCAATATCGTACACATCATACAAATTCGTGGATCACGTTATCCCTTTCCCCTTCCTCCGCATTCCCCTTTTAGATTTTAACGTTGAGGTACAGCTCGGCTCTTCATTTTAACCATTTGATTTCACCACCTTTGATTGTTTACAGTGCATCCAATGACTCTAAACTTCCCAGAGCTCTACCAACCAAATGCACACTCCCCGTAATTAGAGCTTGAGCATGTACGTCATCCGTGGCCAAACCTCGCACGTATTCAAATGCATCTTCCACACTTGGAAGAACTTGTACATCAGTTTCAAGGTTAAAATCAAGCGAGCGCCATTTTTCAGCAAAGGCTTTTTGCATCGTGAGTTCGGATATCGATTTAGGGTCGTAGGAAAGGTTGACGAAATCTAATGACGTCAGTGTGTACTAAGTAGCGCTGGTGATAAATAATTACCTTTCTTGGATGCGTTTTCTTTTTGGATGGATGTTGTGCAGAATATTACATGGTCGAACTTTACAGATCCTTGGATTGCGCTATGAAGTCCTTCAAGTAATCCAATTGCTTCACGATGACCTTGCTGATTGAAAATCAGAACTCGTGGGCCGTGCCTAGAGAAGGTCAGTTCCATGAACTCAATATCAATGGATGAAACTTACTCCTTTGCGACCTCATCACCAAACCATTTTGCTGCGACAATGATACTATCTGCAGTATGTGCGCCATCCAAATACCAGGTGACATTTCCATCAACCTTTGTTTCGCATCTTCCACGCCAGACTACTTGCTCCAAAGCGTCTACGAATTCTTGGGGTAGAGAATCCGAGGATGTACTGAATTTGGGGTCCAGTTTCTTTAAAATTGTTTCAGCTAGACAAATGGCAAGACTCGCGTTCCCCCTCTGAAAATCTGCAGCCGGTTTTATTTTCACCGTCGTCAGTCTTGGATCTAAATCGACTACTTTGAAAGACTTCACTCCCTTTTCCACAGCCCTCTTCTCTACTACTTCCATCGCTTCTGGCTTTTGATTCACTGTAAATGATGGCACTCCTGCCTTCTGAATTCCAGCTTTATGCCATGCAATTTTATCAATCGTGTCTCCTAGTGTAAACACATGATCAATCCCTAATGATGATATACCCGTCACCGCAGGTCGATCCACAATATTCGTCGAATCGTATTCGCCTCCAACTCCAACTTCATAGATGGCAGTATCGACACCTTCCTGGAGGAAAACGTGATAAGACATCAAATTCAGGTATCTGAAATAGACAGGCTTCTCAAACGGTTCGCTCGAGGACGCTGCAGCTGCATCCAGACGATCCCAAACTTCAAAGAAGTATTTTGCAAACATAGGAGCAGATATAGGTGCTGAATTGATTCGAATTCTTTCCCGGACAGCGATGAGATGGGGTGATGTGAAAAGTCCAACCTTTTGGGGAAGATCATGTGACTTTCTATACCGATTCAATATAGAGTCAACATAGGCGCACGTAGACCCTTTACCTTTGGTACCGGCAACATGAACAATATTCAATCGTTCGAGATCATCTTGCTGGACGTGAGTCAGCGACAGCAAAATAGAAAGGGAGGTTGAAGAATACGGTATATCCAATTCGAGTCAGATGTTGTTTCATTTCCCGATTAGCTCCTTCATCGAGTTTGATCCCAGCTTCCCATCGTTTCTTGAGAACTTCGTATGGTGTTTGAAGTGTATTCAAGGCGTTGATAGCATCCTAATTGATGGTGAGAAAAGAAGTCATGTATGTAGCAATGTTTTGACAAAACGAACATCATAGGTCCTTTCTCCCATTGTAGCAATAAATCTTCGGGAATCTGAAGCGCATCTATTGAAGCGGAGATTTATAAAAGTTTTTCTTAAGGATCGGAAAGATGATCTAGAGGGAGAAGACCACATCACATGTCATATATTAAATCTTTGTTGAGAGTTTGAAGAAACAAATTTTGAGAAATATGCACTGGTGGCAGCACTGTTTTGCTTTGTCATCCAACGGTGATCGCTAACATGTTAAAGCGGCGCGAAATCTCCAACAATCTCTCCCATTTTTCCATTGCCGTTATTGTAGAATTCTTATCTAAACGTCGCATTTCATGACAAACGCATGGCTTTATCGTGAACACCGACCAGAGATGATAGTTCCAGGTGAAGAAGAAATACCATCATAGTATTTACCGCTTCCGCTTCCGCTCCTCCTGGTCACAGTAGTTTCCATTTTAGGGAACAAGCGCTCTGACAAACCAATATTTAGGCAATTTTAAGGTTTTGTCGTCAATTGATGGGATACGACGCAGCGCAGAAGTGGGGTGAAAGTAGTGGCCGGGCTGGTGGTGTGCTTGCAAGGGAGATGGGTAGAAGTGTATTTATAATGTAGCTTATCACCGCCACTTCTCTTCAATATATGATCCTACTCATTGTTCATGAGATATGGCGCAAAGTATATCTCCAAGTGATAATACATCACAGATTAATGGCGATGGGCCTCAGAGATTCTCCATTGAGGATGTTGTACTTGAGAAGGGTATGCTGGAGGAGGCGGCAAATGAGCCGGTAGTTGTGAAGGTCGAAACTCGATTTTCGGAAAAGGAAGTGACGATACGACAAGTAGCCCCTATGGTCATCGTCTTAACAGGGGCAACGTTTCTTGTTGTAAGTACCAAATTCATGGATTGTTGAGAGGAAATCTAATGTTTCCCAGACAATCGCTGCTCAGGCTGTCATCATTATCTTACCTGAAATCTCTCGAGATCTTGATATTCCTCAAACTCGGCAACAATGGGTGCTATCTTCTTATGCATTGACTTCTGGCTCGTTCTTACTCCTGTGGGGCAAGCTGGGAGATGTGTATGGCAGAAAACTGCTATTTATCCTAGGTGCACTTTTCACGTCTGCAACTTGTATAGCGACGGCCTTTTCGCCCGTTGAGATTTGTTTGTATGTGATGCGGGCTTTGCACGGACTCGCATCGGCTATCACTATTCCTACAGCGATTGGCATTATAGGGCATACCATCCCACCTGGTCGAGTGAAAAACTATAGCTTCGCATTTTACTCTGGCGGAGCACCAATGGGCCAAGTCCTTGGCAATCTCATGGTGTGTATTCTCTATTGTTGGAAATGCACTGGCAGAGCTAATTTATCATTTAGGGTGGGATCATCTCTCAATGGGCGAGTTGGAAAGTTGTCTTCTTTGTGATAGCTGGTGCTTCACTTACTATTGCTGTGAGTGCGATTTTTGTGGTTCCAAAGGAGCCACCTAAAGGTAATGAAGAAGATACAGCGCGCGCTTCGGGGGTAGATTGGATTGGAGCTTTCCTATTCACTTCTGGGCTACTGTTACTACTCGTAGGCTTATCTCAGGGAGGCTCGTCTGGATGGCAGGAAGCTTCAGTCATTGCGATAATAGTCGTATCCGGCTGTTTACTAATAGGATTCGTTCTATGGGAACACTATCGGGAGACCAAAACCACAAAGGAACCTTTGATGAAAATATCTACGTTTCGTCATAAGCAATTCTCGATTGCTATGATTATCATCACTTTATTCTCGTCCGGCTTTACGAACTTTTGTCTCTACACAACTTACTAGTATGTCCTAATTCACCCCCAATTGCGCAATTTCAGGGGCTAATTTGGATTCAGCTACCAAGACTTTAAACTTCTTGATCCTTTACAAACTGCACTTCGGTACATTCCACTGGGAGTAGTTGGTAGTAAGTTCTGCAGATCTTCTTTTTCAAGAGGTAATTCTAACTTTTGATAACTTTACAGTTCTTACCACCTTCGGATCCGGATACTTACTCGCTCGAATCAATGGCGATTACATTCTCAGTTTTGGTCTTGGCTCTGCCATGATTGCTAATCTTCTGTTTGCCGTACCAATACCTCCCAGCACATCATACTTCGCTTTCGGATTACCAGCAATGTCACTTGCAGCATTCGGCGCTGATACAGTCTATCCATGCCTTGGTCTATTCACAACCCAATCGCTTCCTCGAAAGGATCAATCAGTTGCAGGAGCTATGTTTCAGACTATGGCAGCCATTGGGCGATCTATGCCACTACCTATTACATCAGCGATTCAGCAATCTGTTCAGTCAAAGGAGTTGAACAAAGGGGCGACCGAGACGTTAGCATTCTTGGCGGGATTGAGGGCTGTGGAATGGTTCTGCGTAGGTTGTATGGCAGCATCATTGGCTATGACTATAATTGGGCTCAGGAATATTGGGAAGATTGGAATGTTAAAGAAACTAGGAGTTGCTAGGGACGCGAAAGAAGACGTGTAAACTTTGTGCAACTACGGGTTATAGATTATATCACAGTATATATATACTTGGATGACAATTATCTGTAGATCCAACCATCATATTTTTCAGAGTATCGCGTAATATCGAAGTCTCCCTACTTGCTACCACCGATTAATGCGATTCAATCGTCAGAGGCCTTATTAAAGTATTTATGTCGCAATTCTTATCCTAAAGCCAACCTGTACTTTTGAATTAGACGATGGAATACTACCGAAATCTTAGAAAGCTAATTTCATTACAGTCATGTGTCGGGATAGGGCTGTATTGCTGTATTCACAAGCGAGACATTAGTCCTTTAGCTCGGGCGCTAATTTCAGTTCTAGTTCTGTACAAGACTTGATTGAATATGAATTGACAGCTGACGTGCTCACAATCTCAAAACGAAATCTAATAATAGGTTTTTTTTTTCAAGAAAAAAAAACTATCTTGGCGAAAAGCTCTAGACGTTGAGATCTATTTGATCAAGTTCTAGAAGATCTATATGGCTCAGTCGAAGGTATCTAGTACTACCTAGGTTTCAGATAGCAGTCATTAAGACTAATAGTTATAAAACAGCTTCGGGAGCTCATATAGTTACACTTGTTAGTTCTATATTAGTAGTCGATGAATATATCAAAGATTTAAATGTCTAAAATAACGTACTATCTCTGATAGGCCTCGAAATAATCAGACTTCTGAAAGAAAATTTGCTAAGAAATAGCACAATAAAAAGACCAAGCTAAATAAATCTCACCGCTAATATTACTATCAAACGCGCGAGAAACTTCTCGAACTAGATCTCGTGAATCTCTTGTGAAAATACTTTATTCAAACTAGACCTCATTAATGCTCGTTGAAATTCTTTACTATTTTGAGTTTAGTATAGTAGAATTCTATCGAAGTAATAGTTCTACTAATATTAACTACCTAGATACTTAGTTTCATTAACAGAAATACCTTATCTATTATTCTCTTCATATAGATATATTATATCGTATAAAATGAGCTCATTATAAGTTAATAGATAGATATAATACATAGTTATTAATAATCTCTAACTGAAAGTCTTATCTATACTAAAAGTTAATAGCTACTGTATATAGAAATCTCGTACTAGAATTCGGATAAACTATTAGGTGTCTTTCTAACTTATTAATAAGAAGTTCCTAGGCGAGTCCGATTACACAATCAAGGATTTCGATTTCGAAATCCTCTAACTATTTGATTTCGATTATATAACGAGTCAAAATCAACTTTTTTTTAGATATTTCAAGTATCTTATAGCGTTATAATACTCATTTAACTAAAATAAACCTCAAAACATTTTTAAAAAATCATTCTTATTTTTATATTTATTTTCTTTGTCGTTACGTCCTTTGTTACATTCTCCATTTCTATATGGCGATTGTATAGACTTCAGACCACCGTTGTCACCACAAAGACGACAAACAAAGGCTTTGTCCGACACTCCAACTCTCAATATCGAGGACCTTGTTAGTCTTTTTGCGCTCAACTTTTTATCTCCGCCCAAAATCCGGCCCAAAAGACGACCCAGAATACGACATACACAAAACCCAATGGGCAATCTTTGTGTACTTTACTACCATTCACAATCCGCCGGAACGCAAAACAGGCACCCGCACTGTCATCGAAAATCATACTTGGAAGTACGGCATAAGAAGTATGGCACAATATGAGGGGGCACATAGTGGAGCTATGGAACACACAAGGAAACCTTGAAGAATATGCGGGAAGCCCACAAAGCATCTGGCAGAGTCTCCGACAATTGCGGAACTCAATACAGTTTGGGAGGTCGACATTTCCTCCTAAATCAACGCTTGACACCTTCCTCAATAGGGTCGAATACATCTGTGCCTTCCAATTTCAATATTGTTTATCCAGTTCCACAAAGTCGGTTTTGAGTGAGTGGAAAAGAGACAAAAATGCGGGTTTGATGGCGCTGACAATGGTCGCAGAATTTGGGTCCAAATGAGTGCTGTTCTCAGATTCTTAAGTCGAGTGGAGAATCTCTGAATAAGCTCTCAAGGCAGGTTTTGTGATTCTTCTAGCCATGCAAGAGGAAAGGAAATAAGAAATATGGATCGATTTTGTGGGTTTGTGGGTTTGTGAGTTTGCTGGAGAGTTTGGTCGTATTTCAGTCGTCGTCAGAAAGCTAGACGGAGTACTAGGTACAGTGATATAGTCTTTTATTGGGCTTATCACCCTCTTTAGCTATCTTATTCGTGCCAGAGAAAATTGCATCAATTAGAGAATTCAAGTACTTTTAACAACCGGCGATGTATGTGTCCAAATGAAGGACATTGTTGGAACTGACTTCGTTAATGCGAAGCGAACGCCTTAGACTTTCTTCGCGTTGGTTGCATAGAAATGGCAGTTGAAATGCCATCGAAATGGTGGTAAGCCTGCCAAGGACTTTTACTTGGCTGTTCAAATGTTCGAATCCTACCCTGGGAATACCAAATGTTGGCATAACCTTTAGGACTCGAGGCACTCTCGACATAGCCATGCTTTCTATCTGTGTTGACGGGCTGTCTCGCGTCAACACTGATTCGATTACTTGCGCCTTGGCTTGGCTCGACAGTTCTGACCTCTTCGCAATTCTCGAGGATGACGATTGCATTTTCGGGCTTATCGCCAGACCGACGATTCAAATGACCGCTTTCTCGACTCTGTCTACTGAAGACGTGTTCAGTCCGAAGCCCGCTTTCGGGGTACGCGACGATGTCCCAGTAGCCTGCCTCTCTTTCCTGATCGATATTTTCATGATTGCGAGGTCTCACAGTAGACGCAGAGAGTACACGCATATCACGTTCGTGCAATTTTTTGGGCTCTCCAACGATTCCTCTACCGATGGTCTTACTGAAGTTGGTTCCAACGTCTGAATTTGGATCAAGACTTTCTTCGACATCCCTCTCTTCGACGTCGAGTCCATTATGCTGCTGTTCGAGCGAGAGATGCTGTTCAGACTCGGGTTGTCTTTCTGACATAAAAAATTCTCCAGATTGGCATTGTCTCTTCAATGGTCCGACTTCAAGTACTCCCTGCTCAAACAGAGGTTGTTTTCTCTTCTTTAACTGAGCATTGGACAACATTTGAGGCGCGTCCTGATTTCTGTGTTGGTTCTTATGGACTTGATAGCCTACATGACAGGCTCTCATATCTTCTTCCTTACGAGGGCCAACATGACATCTCTCATTTTGTCTTCGTCTCACAGGTTCGCCGGTATATCTGCTTGGTTGAACCTGAGGACTTGGTGCAAAGCTCATGTGCATATGTCTCGAGGGGGTATTGTCCCTGTATGGTTGCATGGTTGCCAGCATAGGACCCTTGTCTTGCGTCATCGCCCGGATGCCGGAGCTCGAGGCCGGATACTCGAAAACATTTGTTCTCGGATTAGGTACGCCGATGTCTGCATTATTGAATACTGGGTTCCTATTCGCATTGGAGTAATTTTGTTCGAAATCCATCTGCGACGCAGAGTTCTCAGCATTGCCATCAGTCAGGTTCAATTTTTTATTGTTGACACCAATATCAACCTGCGTCTGGGATTGAGGGAGATCATTGATGTGGTCAGGGTACTCTGGTGAATCAGCCACGAAGTCGTATCCAGTCTGAGATTCAGACTCGTTTCCGATGACATTACCCATCGGATAGTCGTCGTCTACGATAGCATCGCTGGCATCTGCATCGATAGCTTCGTCGTCACCTTCACCATCATTTGTGCTTAGGTTGTATCCATTGGCGGGATTTAAAGATGATCCTGGGTGGTTTCTTGAGTTTGCTGTGATAGCTTCGCCTGTCTTGAGACTGATCAGGCCATTTTCTAGCTTTTGCAAATACTCGTCCTCCTTTCCAGGTTTATTATACTCTGCCCACATCTTGTTAGCATATTTGTTCGAGGCTACCCTCGAGCGTTTTCGGGCCTCCCAATCTTGGAGTACTTGTCCACCAGCTTCTTTCGCCCTCCTGCCTTCTTGTCTGACCTTTTCTTCAACATAATTTTTGATGTTTTCCGGTTTGGTTTGGTTCAACTTCGCCAGAAGCATTCTATCGCCTGTCCATAGACGTCCATCTCTCTTCGCAAGGACACTATCGATCCTATTAATCGCGCTTTGAGTGCGACGTGTGGCTCGCGGCTTTCCGGCTTTCTTCTTTTTGAGCTCCTGCATATGTCTACATTTATAAATTAGCTACCAACATCGATTTCGATTTCTAGAACACAGTAAAAAGCAAGGCAAGTCTCACCGTCCTACTGTCTGCGCGTCAACGCCATTGGTCATTATTCGCCGATTTTTTGGGGGTGGTCCCTTAGTCCAGGCCTCCGTCTTAAGTTGTTTATTGCATAAATCTGCAATCTCTCTGCTTGTCAACTTTAGGTCTCCATTGACATTGTTAATGTTGAAATAATTGTTGAGCCAATCCGCGTGTCTCTGAGGCTTAGGCATTTTGAATATAAATTGAGCACTTGATAGCTATCTAAGATCTTAATGTGGTCGAGAAGTAGTCTGAGAATCGATCTAAATAATCGACGGAGATGCAGTGGGTTGTTGTTGTTGATAAAGCCTAGTCCTTCGTCCAACGTCAGATCTGATGAACCCCACATTAATTCTTTGAAGGATGAAAAGTTACTCGCCTTCTACTGTTCTTGTAGGGTGTTTACTTGAAATTCCGCGCAACTGATATTTTGTGAAAGGTTGTTGAGCGCGTGAGCAAATTTTCTGATCGCGATAGAATTTCTTAACCCCGGTTGTATCAAGTTATCCTGGTTTAATCAAGTTGACTTGGTGAATTTATTTGTCTAATCTTTCTTCTACCTCGATTTTGTTCTGAAAGATTCCGTGTAAGGATGTGATTATAGTTAATCAAGATACAGAAATCAAATTATTGAAGTTGTGTGTGTTTCTTTAGAAGTGGGTGGTAAAATAGAGGAGCGTATTGAGACGCGATGAATATTTGATGATGAAATCGTTAATCTCCATTTCGCCTAATTTGTCTAATGCCTAGTGCTTATCAAATTGGGTTGCCAAGGCATCTCCGCCCGTAACGGGGTGCAATCTCGAAATTTCGACCACTCAAAAAAAAGGCGCAAAGCCGCGGACCACAACAATCGCATCAATTTCAAGATTGGGAGTCTGAGTTGGAGCACTAAGATGGAGATTCAAAGGTTTGCAAATCTGGTCAATACGGAAGAATTAGTTCCTGATTGTTCTTGCGTATTGGCCGAAACTACGTTTAACATCTATGAGACAGAACTGACTGCGAGCTTCGCATCGATAGTTTTCCCTTCACAGATGATTCTACGACTATCAATACCGGTTGCTATATGTCATCCGCAGACTTGTCTCGGTTCTTACCATTCATCCATCGAACAAAAGTCAGGCTAGCCTTCGAGGAAATCAGAAGTTGTTGCACTTCTGTTGATGTTATTTTGAGGTTCAGGCACATAGAAGTCCAATATATATATACAGTTGAAAGTCAGGGTCAAACAGATATCACAGTTGATAGAATTTTTTCTAATTCTAAACAAAATGCATTTATGATTTGTGATTTGTGTAAATTTTGCAGGTACATCGCAGACAGATCATGGTAGATTCTACAAGATCCGTGGCATTCTCCATAGTTTAATAGCCCAATTCAAACAGACAACAAGCGCCGGGTATCTTCCAATTTGTCCCAAGCCTTGAAACAGTGCCGTCCTTTGCTTGCTTGCCAGTCCTTCCTCCATGAATCATATTTTCAATCTAATAGAATCACGGTGTTCCCATCTTTTAGCAGTGATTATTCCCAGGTCCACCTTGCTGAGATCAATTGTCACCATCGAGATTGGGTGGATCCCAATCCTCGAAAAGGCCGTCGTTGCCCAGGAAAGCCGAGTAGTCAAACTCCCCGTTGTACAGAAATGCCTGCTCTAGGGCATTCATGTCTGGCACAGCAAGCATGTCCTCGAGGCTTTCGTTGCCCTCTGTAGGTATCTGAGCTGACGACTCAATCTCCTGAGCTTCTCCTTGTGGGAAGGCAGAATCTTGTTGTTGTTGGAACCCTTGGACTTCCAAATCTGCTTCCCAATTTCCGTCTAGGCTACCAGATATATTTTGAGTTCTGGGACTAGAAGCGCCTAGGTGGCGAGCTGCATTATCTTGTGCTGCTGCAGGATCTGCGCTGTTGGTCGTGGCATGGTGTTGGGTAACCACTACGCCCTGCGCCATGTTTTTCGCACTTTCTGGCATAGGTGGCTTGAAGGGGGCAGGCAACTGTCCAGAACTTTGTTCCATCCCATTGTTGCGAACGTCTTGCCTAGAACCGAAAAATAGAGGGTCGAGATGTTGTGCTTCGGAGTCCACGTCTCGGACTTCAGGAGTTCGGATGTTGGGAGTTCGGATATTAGGAGACTGCAAAATTCAAAGGTCAGTAAATTGTCTATCAGAAAACACTTGCAAAAAAGTTGAGGAACCCAGAGATGTACAAAGAAGTGGGAGGGTACAGGAGAATGAAAGGAGTGCAATGGTGTCAAATGAAAGAACTGATTAAACTTACTGTCGCTCCTATTTCAGCTTTATCTTCCTCAGAAGGACTGCTATGGCAGATATTTAGCCTTGAGGGTGGATGAGGAGACCATTTTGCGCCAGTGCGGTCGAACGATGAATTCATGGAGTCATCAGTCCCATTCCAGGAAATTTTTCGATTCGGGAACTGGCCAGCCACTGGTCGTCGACGAGTCTTTTGAACCGGTCTCAAAGGATTTGATCTCTTAGCTGGCTCTCTGGTATCTTCCATTTTACCTGCAGCTCCAGCAAAGTTTCCTGTTGTTGATGGAGCAAAAGATCGAGAATCGGAGGTTTGACGAGGTCGCTTTCTCAAATGAATGGAATACGGGCCCTGATTTAATTGGTCGTCCTCGGGGGCCGACTTTCTCTTTCGAGTAGGTCCTTCAGACTGGGTGAAAGTCCCACCAAGCAATTGTCCAACCGGACTCTCTGGGACTTGAGGATATGCTGGGATATATTGCCTCGCATGATGTTGAGGAACAGGCGGATAAAAAGGTCCATTTTGACCCTCATACTCAAGTTCTTCATCGTCCTGGTCGGCGAACGGATCGTATGTAATGCCGGATTGGAAATTTGCAGGCATGCCATGGCTGTATTGGTCTGTGACGGCTTGCTTAATGCCATCGAATACCGCGGGTGCTGCACCTTGAGAGATGGTGTCGGTGGTATATGCTCCTGGATGAGCTGTCTGTTGAGGTGCCGGTTGAGCTCTACTCACTTCGTAGCTTCGCCCCGCTGCGTAACTACTGATGCCCGAGTTCATGGACTGGGCTGACGGCATGGTGTACATCAGATCTTGGGCCTGAGTATATATGGACATTGGCTGGGGCCCATATTGTGCTTGTTGAGGCACCTGGCTTTGCGGAGGTGCCTGCACACTCGAGTTGTCGTATTGCCCATGTTGGCTCATTTGATTGTACCCCTGTAGTTGCATCTCAGGAAGTTCACCTTGACCATGTTGATGTTCAGGTTGATGAGAAGGCGCGGGACCAATGTTCGAGTTAGGTGCCAAGGCTCCTAGATCAGGATTACCGCTCATGTTATTTGTGGGGCCATTTGCCGGTGCATTAGGTAAGTTGTTTACCGCTTGACCAATAGCCTCACCAGTCACCAAGTCGATCTCGCCGTTCCTCAACTTCTGAACATATCCAACAGGATCTGCAAAATATTCCCTCCACATCTTGGTTGAGTATTTATTGCTGCCGGGATGTGGAACGACAGGACCTCCGCCTGCTTTCCTCAGCATCTTCGCCTTTTGTTCGAACCAATTCTTGATCTTCCTGTAACTCAAATTGGTTTGTGACATCAATATCATCCGCTGTCCTGCGGATGGATAATGACTCTGGCGGTAGGCTACTTCGAGAATGTCTACTTGCCACGCCTGGTTGCGTTCGGCTCGAGGTTGATTACGAGCGCGTCTTCGACATTCGCTGATATGTCTGTGTGTATGTTAGCTTCATGACTAATCCTGAGAATAAGAGTTAACTCATACCTTCCGACAATCTGCGAATCGACACCATCAACACCTGGAGTTGTTGGTGGGATGTGTGCTGCGTTGCATCGAATCGCAGTCTGTTTAGTTGGCTCCGTCAAAATGTCGGGATTGACGAGACTGTTGTAGTAGTTGTTGAGAAAGACGATGTGTTGGCTGTCTTTAGGCATCTTGTCTATCTCTCTTTTGATTGTCAGCCCAGGTTCGAAGGATTGATAGAATTGGAATATTGGATGTTTATCTTACTGGTGTTTGTGAAGTTAATTAAAAATACGGATGATAGATGTGGGAAATACTATCTCAGTATCTCACTACATCGAAAAGGTTAGCTTTCCATTCATGAAGCAGACTTGATGATATCTCCAGAGGATATGAGTAAAGTATGAGAATGTTCTAACCTTCGAGAGATTTTTGGTTGCAGTTGCGAACTTCTTCCTCACAAAAAATGCGAGTGATGTAACTGGTGGAAAACGTCTAGTATTCACCCAGAATTTTTGTTGATGAGAATAGGTTCAACGTATTTCTTCGCGAATTCGGTGGTTACTTTGCGGGGAAAGACTCGTAGGGCTGAGAGGAGTTGAGAAGAAAGGCAAGTCTTGCTGAAGGTAGTAGGTTTGGATGTTAAGTTGAAGAGACTAGAAGTAGTCAAAGTGAAGAGTTCTTATCTTGTTAGAAAGTACTTGAGATATCCAAAAGTATGTGTTAATTTTTTTTTTCACAGGTCGCACGTTGAGAAGCTTATATCTAAGGAGGGTCTTGAACTTGTTAATGCTTCAATCACTAGCGCGATGTATTGTTGCTAGTGAGACCGTTCGAACATTGAAGCCAGGGAGGATGTATGGCAGAGATGTTTGTTACGGTTTTTTTTGGCCCGCGCGCCTCGAGGTTTACGGTTTTGTTGACAGTACAAGTTTATTTATATATGGCACATGATTTCTCATACTTGGACTCGAGCCAGTCCCCAAGGAGTGGTTGGAACTTGACTGAGATCTATCCATTTAGATACAAGTAGAGTTGTTGAATATCTACTCGAGAGGTACCCATGTGGTTGTTAGTTGCGATTCTTGGGATTTTCCAATTAACGCGGCCTGCCTTGTCTGCCCCAGCGCAGGTATTCCTCTGCTTCCATTTGTGGCATCCTTCTACCTTTCTTCTACCTACTGACTACCTTATGCGAATCCTGAACACATTGCTATACTTTTCTGCCATAGATCATAGCCAAGACTCATCCCTTCATAGATTACGCGAGATATTAATGCAGATTGACATTCTATTGACAGACATTCAGTTCATTGGCAACCTCAATCAAGCGCTCTTTACGAACATACAAAGAAAGCATCTATGTATCAGCGGGAACATACGAATCAAAAGATAAACGAATTGATAGACGACGATGGAAAGATAGAGAGCATGTGCGACAAAGTTAGATTAGATAGCAGAGAAAAGATAGATCCGGGCAGAAGAAGATAAAGAGAGGGGCAACACGAGTCTAAGTTGATCAGTTAGTATATCAATTCAATTCTGAAGAGAGACCATACTTATCATGTCGCACACTCACTCTCATGAACTGAGATTTTCTCCTAGCTCATCTAATGTTGGCAGGTTCCCTTTTTTATTCCAGTTCTCCTAGACCATCCTCTCAGAGCATATTACGACTTGCCAAAGACACAAGGGCTGCAGCAGCATGAAGAACGTGATGACAGATATCGAAAGAACATATTATGGGGCACAAAGGAAGCTAGAACTACGAATGAATGCGAAATGCGACGGGTAATGCCTGCGCATGCATGACGAGAGGCAGATCCTCGATCGATTACCCTACCTCACACCCTCGTATAATTACAATTTGTTAACTCACTTCTATCCGACTTCTTGTTAGAAATATGCAGATACCTCGCGGACTATCGACACTACGAAAACTTTCGAAGTCATTTT
Organism: Botrytis deweyae; assembly: GCF_014898535.1. Taxonomy (NCBI): domain Eukaryota; kingdom Fungi; phylum Ascomycota; class Leotiomycetes; order Helotiales; family Sclerotiniaceae; genus Botrytis; species Botrytis deweyae. Next base: position 119,370 of record NW_024066249.1, read on the forward strand.
TCTCTAGCCTTCGTACCCATCTCGATAACTCTGCGATTCAGATTGTATATTTGATTATTATAGTCACTCTTTTTTCCTCCCCCCTATCAACGGCAATCCTCTTCGTCATAAGATTCGCTTCAGAATGCTATATTTTCTGCGTTAGTGCGAAGCGAGCCCTCCCGTATGTTCCCCTGTTGTACAGCCAGCTGGAGATTAACTGAACTGCCAAATCTGAACTTCAGAGCAGTGATTCGAAATATATCGTCAAACCACGGCCGCACATGTTATAATACGGGAAGAGGAATCAGTATAGCAGAGATGGTCTTTAATCTCTCACGCGAGAGTGGTAGATGAGACGGACAGGATCAAAAAGCGCGAACCAGGATTTGAAATGTCCCAAACGATAGGAAGGAATGCATGTAAGAGAAAGGCCAAATAGTACAGCAAGAAGTATGGGGTTTGTTGCAGTTCCATCATATACGAGGTAGATATTACGTCCAAGTGCTAATTGATTTGAATGATAGGTTCACAGATGTGAAATGATGCAGAAATATACTGCAGCACGATCTGCAACACCAAAAAAAGCTCAAGACTGGAGTCTGCGGATGAATAATGGATGGAAGCATGTATATTCGCTGTGTTGGCATCATCAACACGGCATCTAGTCCATGCTATTTGAGAGGGAAAACATCACAGGCATACAAAGAATCTGAAAGCAGCATGTTAGCATAAAGATACGCAATCTACGAGAAACAAAATGAGTGGACGAAATGGTACATTATGCAGGCAACAAAGTATGTATGCTGCGACTTTATCCAGTGCGCTCAATTGTCATTCCAGAATGTAGAGGTCGCTTTCCTTGTTTTGATTGGAGCGCTAGATAAGGGGGTTAGCGACACAGCACGGGCCTTTGTTGGCCTTCAAGTGTCTAGTTCTTTTCAGGATCAGCAATAACCGTTATAGAGTTGTGACTGGGTTTACTAGCTGGTAAATTTCTATAGTTGTCTAATTGGGTTTGAGAAGAGGGGAGCATAAATTGGACTAAAATTCACAAACAATCATTGAAAATGGCTTGATTAGGTACTTCATCATGTCTTTGATGTTGTAGCCTTGAATTAAATAAGCCTAAAGTGATGCTATTCTGTGCAACTAAACTCAATGAGACTTTTATATCGCATTCTGAAATCATCTACATTCCCATTTATCATTGGTATGATGGATTTGCTGTCCTCTCATTTAGTCGCCGATCCGTAAGTTGTCGTCGGGCCATGTTGAACCAAGATATCGTCCTCTTTGAAAGTTGTTGCTCGTCCATAATCATTATGCGCTATCTCTTCCAGACTCAATCCTTGAGTTTCGCGCAAGAAAAAGAATGATATAACTGCAATTATGCCATCGAACAGACCCCAGAGTAGGAATGTACCCCTAGCTGTGTGTTAGTTTTCTCCGCAAAATATGGATTCGAGTGTTTATGTGTATTTTACTTACCATCCAAGGTTCTCGATCATGTACGGAGTCGTTAAAGAAAACACAAAGTTGAAAAGCCATTGAGATGACACTCCAATTGCGATACCTGGTCCTCTGATTCTCGTTGGAAAGATTCTACATCAGAAGTTAGCAAAATTGAAGGACATGAATGCACAGATAGAAAGTTCTCACTCAGATACATATGGCCACGGTAGTGGTCCCCATGAAAGATTGTATGCAATCACAAACATGTATATGAGAGCTACTGTCGCAATTCCACTACTTGTGACACCAGCAGTCTTTGTAGCTGGAAGTTCTTTGACCACGACTGCAGTTGTAATTTGACATGCACTCATAAATACTGCTCCACCAATCAAAGCTGCTCGACGACCAATGCGATTGGAAAGGAAGAGTACAAAGACTCCACACGCTACAATTTTGATTGCACCGAAGATGGCAGTCAGTAGTAAATCCCGATTTCCACCGCCGACGAGCAGCTTGAAATATTGCGGCCCGTAACAGGCAAAAGCTGTTGCACCTGTAGCTTGTTGAGCTGTAAAGATGGCGAATGCTGTGAAAATACGATTGAAGTTATCCCTTTCAACAAGTTCTATGAAGCATTAGCATTTACTTCACTTTTTCAAGAAAGCGAAGAAACATACCCCTCACTTGAAATCCTTCGGTAGCTCGCTGTTCCATTTCGACGCCTACACGAATTTCTTCCATCTCTTCAATCGTAGCTTGCGATTCATCTGCTCGAATCCACTTCAAACTTTCCCAAGCCTCGTCGTGTCTTCCTTTCTTGGTAAGCCAACGAGTACTTTCCTTCAAAGTAAACATTCCCAAACCAAGAAGACCAGCTGGGATAATCTGGAGACCGATAGGAATCTGCCATTGTCTGGACACAGAAGGGACTACTTCAGCCATGGCGTAGTCAACCCAATAGGAAGTAAAAATTCCTATGTCAATGTTAAATCCTATCCGAGTATTTCTTCTTCACTATGCCTAGACTAACCAAAAGTGTAAAACCATTGAAAAAAGCTCCCAATCTGTCCTCGCAATTCCTTCGGTGCCATCTCCGCATTGAACATTGGAACAACCACACTTGCGGCCCCAAGACCTACGCCAGCGATAACTCTCCCAGCATAAAATACTGCCATACTATGAGAATTGACAGTCTCCATTATGGCACCAATAATGAAAATAAACGAAGCGATCTGCAACGATCATTTGCGCCCGATGCGATCCGCAATGGGCCATATGAAGAAACATGCTACAAAAGCACCCGCTTGCTGCAGGCCAACCGCAAGAGAACTCACGCGAGTTGCATGAGCGGTCGAATATTTGAAATCATTTACGAAAGATTTGAGAGTCAAGACTCCACCTATTCATCGTTAAAATTCCGTACTTATACTACTGTGTTGGCTTTATCACGATGTACTTACCAACACTATATGACTGTTAGTAAATCAAACAATAGAGCAAACACACAAGCAGGTGAGTACGAAATGAAGGGATACACACATGCCACTATCATAACCAAATAGAAATCCTCCCATACAAACTACACTTGCTAGCCAGTACGCTCGTACTTTGCCAAGTATTGAATTCTTCATAATGCCTACCTTGGTCAGAAATAAGACAAGATCTAGATATTCCACGTCACAATGCTAGATCTTCGGGACTTTCATCTAGTTGTATATAATCGAAGTTGATATCAATCATTTCCAGCATTCTGCTTATCGTATGCGTATCTCATGTGGTCATCACAAGCATTAATCACGTCTTGACAGGCATATCCAATTCGATGAAGGCAGCATAGTATGGGGAAGAGCGACAAGGGGAGTGATCTATTTCACTGGACCGCGCAATCCATTTCGTGCGGGGTACATTGGTGTTGTCTGATATCTATATGATTGGATGAAAATAGATTATGCTCCACTTTTGTGGTCAGTGATTATGGAATTATACTTCCGAAGACTGCAACATCATCTGAGATTGAAACTACTGCATATGTATTGACGTTCAATCTATCTATGAATATATTTGGTCTTCTGCTCCAATCATGGAGCATTCATCGAGGTACTCAGTCCACTCTCTTACGAATACTTGTGGAGTGCAACGCGACGAGCATGCCGCTAATGCTTTGACACTTGGTCAACAGAAGGAACATCATCTGATCTTTTGTGAGTACAATTATGTGAGTTCATTCGAGGTAGGTAAAATCTCCATGGTTGAAAAGCAGACGGATTCGATATCAAAGTCGTGTCATATCCTCTTCATCACTCTCTTGTCTTTGCCCTTCTCGGCATCAAGCTACAAACGTCATACCGGACTTGAGCCTCACTCTATCCTCGAACAATAATGTCCTCTCCAAAACGTCCCAACTTTCTCATAATTGTCGCCGATGACTTGGGATTCTCGGATCTCTCGTGTTTCGGAGGGGAAATTAACACTCCAAACATTGACAAAATAGCACAGGCCGGAATCCGCTTTACGGATTTCCATGCTGCAGCTGCATGTTCTCCATCACGAGCAATGATCATGACAGGTACCGATCATCATATTGCCGGCCTTGGAAATTTAATCGAGTGGACCAATATTTCCGGACAAAATGATCCGAGTGGGAAGATGTCGACAGCGCCGCAGAGGGGTATGCCAGGGTATGAAGGGTACTTGAATGAGAATGTTGCTACGTTACCGGAAATTTTAAGAGATGATGGATATCTAACTTTGGTATATCTGGTTTCCCTTTTCTCTCTTCGTGATAATCACCATCATGATAATATGCTACCTAACATTAAGCTAATCCACTCAGATGGCTGGAAAATGGCACCTCGGTCTAACCCCCGAGCGTTCCCCAAAAGCTCGTGGATTTGAGCGAAGTTTTGCTCATCTCCCCGCCTGCAGTAATCACTATGGCTACGAACCTCAACTCCATGCCCCCGACCAAATCCCCGAGTTTATGACTATGAGCTTTATAGCTCTCCACAGTGAGGATGGAGAATATGTTAAGAAGTTACCCGAGGATTGGTACTCAAGTAATGGGTATGGAGATAAGATGCTCGAATATTTAAAAGAGAAAAATGAAAAGAAAGATGAGAGACCCTTTTTTGGTTACTTCCCTTTCACGGCTCCTCATTGGCCATTACAAGCTCCCTCAGAATTCGTGGCAAAGTATAAGGGAGTATATGATGCTGGACCCGATGCGCTTCGTTTGCAGCGTCTTCAACGACTGAAAGATCTCGGGTTGATATCTCCAGATGTGGAGCCGCATCCCGTTGTTGCTGATGAAGTGATGGAATGGAACGATCTCACTGCCGAAGAAACAGCGAAGTCATGCAAAGCGATGGAAGTATTCGCTGCGATGGTTGAATGTATCGACTACAACGTTGGACGTGTGGTCAAATATCTAGAGGAAACTGGAGAGCTCGATAACACTTTCATATGTTTCATGTCAGACAATGGTGCTGAAGGTGCTGCTTATGAAGCTTATCCTATTGTCCAAGGAAGCATGATTCAACACTTACAAAAATACTATAACAATAGTTTAGAGAATCTCGGGAACGGAGATAGTTTCATCTGGTACGGACCACGCTGGGCACAAGCTGCCACAGCACCCAGTCGTCTTTACAAAGCCTATACCACCGAAGGCGGTGTTCGAATTCCATTCGTTGCTCAATTCCCCTCAAATATCAATACACACATTTCCAATAGTATAACACACAACTTCGCCACCGTAATGGACCTCGCGCCCACTATCCTCGAAATGGCCGAAACCCAGCACCCAGCACCCACATATCAAGGACGAGAAATAGTACATATGCGTGGCAAATCTATGCTTCCATTCATATCCGGCACATCCCCCCGTATCCACGCCGAAGATTTTATCTCCGGCTGGGAAACCTGCGGCCGAGCTGCTCTCCGTAAAGGGTCTTGGAAAATTGTATTTATACCCAAGCCCAAGGGAACCGAGAAATGGCAATTGTATGATCTTTCTGTTGATCCTGGAGAAATACATGATTTGGCTGATGCACAACCGGAGAAATTGAAAGAGTTGATCAAACTCTGGGACGAATATGTGTTGGAGACGGGAGTTGTACCGCTTGCACCTGAGCTAGGTAACTGGCTGAAGGCGACGGAGGAACAGATGCCAGAGAATGTATGGATGGAGTATGAGTATTGGAAGAATGGAGCGAGGGATGAGCCGGAGAAGTTTAGAAGGGATGTACCCAGGTTTGAGAGGGTTATTACAGGATTCTGAGGGGGCATTGGGAGGGGTTTGGAGGGAGAAAGATGGGAGGTGTACGAATGCAATTTGGCTTTGTATTTTGTTTCTCGGGGTTATCACAGAAACCCTCATAAGTAGCCACTATCTGCTCATCGTTTTACGACTGTGCGTTGTATAGCCAATAGCAAATGCTTGTCTTTATATATAAATACTGTACGAATTATCAAAAGTAAGGTATCAGAAAAGAATCACCAACCTGCATGAGAAAATGCCAGATAAATCTAGTTTGTTGTGAGTGATTCAACACTCGATATGAGTGATGACTGTTGTTGTTCTGATCTTCATATTTGTGTTTGTTTGAACGCACTAGCTCTTGATCCTATGCTAGCATTCTTCAACATCAAAGAGTCATCCAGCTGCATCTCTTAACTGCCTTGGGGAGTAATAATACCTATTCCCCCCTTCCTCCAAACAGAAAGCGAAATTATCCCTAAAATCCCTCTCATCTATATATTCAAGATAACAGAAGTGAGTGTTCTGAATTCAGCAACAAGCACAAAAATATCGATATATTACATACATAAGGATGGAAGGTTATTGTGTATACAGGACGCAACGAAGGGGGAAGATTAAACCTACTGCACGTAATTACATTTTCAAGATATCTTTTTTTACTATTGTCGCCCCCAACAGCAATGAACTAGAAGGATCTTTGAGTCTCTAAAGATTAATTCAGGAAATTTGAAATCCAGCACGTAATAAGTTCACTTTTCAAAAGTATAACTGAAGACATGGGGTTCTAATCACTGTTTCGTAGATTGGCATCGATCTATATGTCTCCCTTCCTTAACCTCTAGTCCTAAATTGACGCATAGCATGGATTTACTTGTCAGGTCGCCATCGTATGTATGATAGCTATGTACTTACATATCCAAAATGAGCGAATAAATGAAGCACACGATCGAAAACAGTTAGTTGATCCTCCATACTCATCATATGATGCATTTCATATATACCACCATCCCAAAACTGTACAATAAGTAAACACCGATCCCGACTTTGATACTGGAGAATCAAACGATTCCTCCAGCCATATTGCTCATCGCAATTAATCAAACAACATACTTATTAACAAACAAATCCACATTGCAATAATAGTTTTAATCCATCTATTTCGGACATGACGATTGAACAAAGAACTGTGAGCTCAATACTCACCTCACCGTCTGACATCTTCTCTCATTAATCTAATCAGGCGTATCATTTATTCTATTCACAACCCGATGTTCCCGACGAGTTCGCGTTAAATATGGTGAACTCGTTTTGGTGATGAAAACATCTTCGCTGTGATTCAGGAATATTGAGACGAGGGACCCAATTGAATGCCCTCAAAATACAACAGCGTGTGCATCTATATAGTAACCAGAATGGACTCAGATACCTAGAAACCCAAGATCTTAAATTCAGAGAACGACTGGCAAGAAGTTTGGTTCGGAAAAAAGATGAGGAGGTTTTGAAAGGGAATCCTACAAAAAAACGAGTGGTGTCTTACTATTAAAAACTCGAGAATGATTCTCTATTTCATATTAAAAAGGGGGGACTTGATAAGATGTATACTCAGCAGCATCATATCATGCACGCATTGACGAACAAAATTGGGGGGGGATCGATATCACATGACTACTTATAATACTATACCGATTCATTCCTCTACCTAGTATCTTTAGCAAAACGACAACACGTTGATAAGAAGTACCGAGAAGAAAAATCCAGACATGCCCTGTTCCCTTTTCCACTCCTCTCCCACTCCTCTCTCAAAATGTTCAAGAGCAAATATTCAATAGTGGATAATGTTCCGTGGTCATCATCTATCATCCGACCGCTCCGCCCGCTGACATCTATCAATCTGTACCAGTACCCAACCGCACAATCTGATATCTGAATGATAGAGCGGATTACATACCTAAATCCTTCTCGGTCGGCGGATGATGGTCGGATGTGCATGTATGGATAATCATGTTTGTAGCGTGAAGGTTCAAGGTTGATGTTGTTGTGTTCTAGGGAGTGAAGTCGATTTCACGGAAAGATATTGTAGGGTGTGGAAATAGAATAGTTTAGCTTTACCACGTAGGCTTTATAACTGGATGCGGATTTGGATATCAAGATTCACATCTACTATCAACTGAGTACTAACGTGAAATGTATTCTCCAGAGTCCGTAGGTATTCTTCACAATCATTCATATCCCCCGTATCCAACGTTTGATACTAAGCCCTGGATATGCTCTCTTGATGGTCCAGTCCGTACTGAGCGACATTTAATGAGACTTCGCTAGCCTCATTTCTCTCCTGGCTAAAGAATCATCCACTAGAACAAAAACAGGCTACGAGTCTACGAGCCTCACCGTTCACCGGACACGACAGAAATTCCGCACCCGTCCAAACAATTCACGCATCAAATGCCCAATTATGGAACTCAAATTTGTAGAAGAATTGACACCCATCAATGAAAAACAGCAGACTCGACCTGGTCGACTCCATAGAAAAGATAAGAACTTCAAACTCGTAAGCATCTGAGAACTTCCAATTACCAATCAAACACATTCATCTACCCGCCCTGCGAAACTTCGCCTCCTCAATCTGCATCAAAGAATCAAAGATCCAAACTCCACCCTAAAAAAAACATTTGTAAGCAGTGAAGTTGCCATATCACGTGAAATGTCGTGCTTTTTGTTAACAATGACACAAGGGAAAGCAATCGGCAGGGGTTATCAAAGCTATCCGATTACCGAGAAGATGATTTGAGGATCGACTTTTCGACATGAGGAAAATTGATCTTGGGTCAATTTTAGCACGAGACGCTTTCTGTTAGTGAAGAATCAACAAGTAATAAGTGAACATCGAAAGATCGATAGGTAGAATGAAGGAAACAGGTTTATCTTAAATAGAAATCCAAAGCCCGAATGAGTTTAAATTTGTAAAAAGAAGTAAAAAAATTGCCACCGTAAAATCTGACTCTAAAAATCTTCAATTAACAATTCGATAATTATACAAAGGACCCGAGATTCAGGAACCAAAGAGGAATAAAGAACCTTCTCTTGCATCACAGCCTCTCAAAACTCTCAAAACTCTACCTCATGCAGTAAAGTCCGGAAAGTGGTTCACCAAATAAAACAAGCATAAAAAAATGATAAGACCTCAATCCTTACTAGCGTCTATCACGCCATAGCAAATTCTCAAAATAAGGCACAATAAGGCAAAATAAGGCAGCCAGGTCTCCCTCAAGCCTCGATGACAGCACTTCCTGCACACGGAGTTATGGCACGGTAATGCGGTAATGAAAGAATGATTACTTGTCTTTGCCTGATGAAGTGTAATAAGTCCGTCTTTGTAAGAATAATGAAATGTCGTGCTTTGGTGTGATGGCCCACTTTTCTTTTGTAATTGTCGATGGGAGAGATATACCAAGAGAGTATATACCAGCACTCGAATCATCTTTCCTACTTCACTCCCACTCCAACTTCTTTTGCATTGTGTGATCATACTCTCTACCTTTTTATAATACCTCTACACAACATACTATCATCTCAAATCACATCTCTTTATCATATTCTCTTGCAACTCGTGAAACTAATTTGGATCACACCATCGAGAAGATAATTGTGCCATTTATTATTGCTGGGCGTTTGACATCACTTTCCTCTTTCAACTTCAGCTTGTCATCAACCTTATTTAACTTTTACTCTTTTCTTTAAAACACAAGCAATATCTTGAGAAAGAGTTTGTTTACTTGTATTCGACTTGCTATTTCAATCCAATAAAAAGTTTTCCTCTTTCGCTCAACCGAAAAATATATCAACATGGGACTCCACCGCGAATCATCTGCCTCGAATCTCGAGTCAGGATATGCTTCTGGAGCATCATCTCAAAGCTCTCTTCCTCAAATTGTCCTCACAAAACCTCACCTCAAGTTTATCAATGCATCACTCAACAATCTTCAACCCATGGACATTCTCCGATGGGCTAAAATAACCTTCCCCAACCTCTACCAAACCACTGCTTTCGGAGTAACAGGTCTCGTCACACTTGATATGTTAAGTAAGCTACAAAAGGAGACACCCGAGCTACCAAGTATCGATGCCATCTTCCTTGATACCTTGTATCACTTCAACGAAACACTCGAATTGGTCGAGAAGACCAAGAGCAGATATCCAAATGTAAACTTGCATGTTTACAAGCCAGAAGATTGCCAAACTGTTGGAGATTTCGAGGGAAAGCATGGCAAGGAATTATGGAAGACCAACGCCGATTTGTATGATTGGGTTGCCAAGGTCGAACCCGCTCAACGAGCATACAATGAGCTGGACGTTGCTGCAGTCTTGACTGGTAGAAGAAGAAGTCAAGGTGCCAAGAGAGAGAGCTTGGACATCGTCGAGGTTGACGAAGCTGGCTTGATCAAGATCAACCCTTTGGCAGGATGGAGCTTCAAGGAGGTACAAAACTATATCAAGGAGAATGATGTTCCATACAACGACTTGTTGGACCGCGGATACAAGAGTGTCGGAGATTGGCATTCAACTGAGCCAGTAAAGGAAGGAGAGGACGAACGTGCTGGAAGATGGAAGGGGACTGAGAAGACCGAGTGCGGAATTCACAACAAACGATCAAAGTATGCACAATACTTGTACGAAATGGAACAAAAGAAACAACAAGAGGAACTGTCCGCAGCGTTAGAAAAGGTTCAGATCAGGGAAGAGAAGATTGAAGATATTACTGTCGGAGTGTAAAGTTATCAGCACTCGCTGTCTTGCCTATTGCAGTTTTTTTATTTGCAATCTTCTCGTTCCAATATAGCACACCTTCCATGGTCGGAGTTTCGGGGAACATCAGTGGGATAAACACATGAGTTATGAGCATTGGAGTTGCAGGCGTTTAAATAAAGGGAAATCATACGATACCTTACCCCGTTCTTGTCTTGTTTAGATCTTGGAGGCTCGTTCTTTTGATGCTCGTCATCAAAAGTTTCAGTCTCGCTATTGTATATAGCAAAAACGACTTAATGAAAGTTACATTAATGCAATTCAGATTCTTGCTGTGATTTCGTTTCGATGCGTTTTTGAAGTGAAAAATTGAAGTCGCCGATAACACAACGCCAACGAAATCTGGTGTTGGTGACACACGGTCTTGTCACAGTCATCCTCGTTGGATAACACCAGGTAGTCATGATCTTGAAATAGATTACAAAATCATCATGTTGTGTCCCGACGAGGTCTAGAAAACAGCCAGAGGCAAGTTTGAGGATAATCTTCTCCAAGGCGCATTTCCCAAAAGGTCCAACGTATGAGCTGACAAGAATTCAAATCACCAGGTGAGACAAGTCTGATCTTGTTTGTGCAATCGAATCCGTATCTCACCATCACAATATATCCAGAAGCTTATGAAACGAAGCCACCATCTGTGCTGATATTAGCGGTGAGGGGAATGTGGAGGAGCTGATTGTTGAATCCTAGCGGGCGACTATGGTGCTCCAAATATTGATATCGTCTAGTTAAAGACGCTGGGGTATCAAATGGGGACGAGGTGAGGCTTGTTATCGCCCGAAGTAGTAGACTGGGGTAGCGTTCGGCATTTTGGTAAGAATGATAAAAATTGAGTTTGCGGCATTCGGCTCGGGCCACTGCGGGGAAAGCGGCCGCTGTCGCCACTTACGCGGGGATCTCAATGCCAAGGATAATGACGACACTGCTTTTGACGCTTTTGCTACAGGAATTCTAGAACGCATGCAAAAGAAAACATGGCATTTAGTTTCCTCGTACGTAGGCCCCTATCTCGAAACTACCTAGTAGGCAGTAATTCTTCTTGTCAACAATTCTTTCGTTTGTTCTTCTTCTTTTAAAACCTCACATTCCTGCGAGTGTACCCAAGAATTACAAACAATCAAAATCGAGAATATAACCAAAATGTCAAGCTCAATGGAAAAAGCAGGCGCCAAAGCCAAGGAGGTTGCGTACGTTCATTCGGAGCACTACCCCTCTGTTCGCAGTACTAATGGATTTCGAACAACAGAAAGGAAGACTTTGATAAAGCAAAGGAGTTGGCACGTTCAGCAGCAATCAGTGGAGCTTACCTCTACCCCATTAAAGTCGGTTGAGTTCTAAATCATATCTTTCTCACTGTTCTATCGTATCACAAGCTGATCATTTCCTCAAACAGGGAATTTTCTACTTCCTCTCGCATCGCACATTATGGAAACCCCTCTTGTCGAAACTCGTACCCACTCTGTCTCTATCCGTCATCGTCGTGGTTGTGATGTTCATGTTTACCTATCTGCCACAACTTGCCGTTCTCATTTTCACCGATGGACCTCTCGCTGCAGTCTCTGCAGTCCTCTTGACCCTCTCTGAATCTAGCACAATTGTCACTATGCTTTCCAAAAATTTCCTCATTGCAGATGCTCTTGTTGATACATTTGATGGAGTGATGGTGGCAAAAGGTCAAGCAGACGTTGTACAAGGGGGACGAGAGATCAAATCAGGAAAGTTTGGTGATCCAATGAGAAAGTTGGGTAAAGTTGTCAAGGGATATGGTCAAAAGTATAGCTTTGGAGGCTTGGTGAGATATTTGATGTATCTTCCATTGAATCTTATTCCAGTTGTTGGTACGGTAGTCTTTGTTGGTCTGCAGGGACGACAGAGAGGTGAAGGAGTTCATTCGAGAGTATGTCTCAATACCATTCTTTGACAAATACATTCAAGCTGACAAAATCATTAGTATTTTCAATTGAAGGGATGGTCTAATGCACAAAAAGAAGCATGGCTTAAGGAGCACTCTGGGGCATACACATCGTGAGTTTTTCTTCCAATGTCGCCTCTCTTATTTTTCATCATACTCCTCGTTTTTTCAGAGGTCAAAAGGCACGGCTTTTGAGATCTGCATTGCATTTGTACCTAGCAAGTGTAGTGCACCTATCAGTTTCCGCCCTATCTCCTGCACACATTAGCTCTACAAATGCGTCTTTGACAGGTATCACAAAGCGAGATGACACTGCTTTTTTTTTCAAGATCTACCGGTACAGGTTTTATTTAACTAACTTTCGTGTAGATTCGGAACCGTCGCAACTCTTCTTGAACTTGTCCCTATTGCATCTATTCTCTTCTCATTCACCAACACAGGTAATTACCCCTGCTTTTTAGCTCTACTACTGGACCCATTCTAATGATCTCTCAGTTGGTGCAGCATTATGGGCCGCCGATATCGAAGGTAATGGCACGACTATGACTGAAATTTCTTCGCCCCAGGCGCAAAAAGAAGCTCTAAGAGCCGAGTAAAGCCCTTTCTGCAGCCTCCCGAAATTGGCTACAAACGGTGCAACTTTCGGCCAGTCTTCGTACTCCTTCGTTAATTTGCCTGGAAGATCCCCTGTAGCACAACTTTTCATCTGTGCATGAATATCCTTGCGGTTTCTGGTTGTTGGTAACCATTAGTTTGTCTTCCTGCCGATCTTTGACGGTGAATATGGCGTTGGTAAATTGGTAGCGATGGAGTGGAAATCAGGTATGGCTTGGCGAAAAACAAAGGATGGTAGTTATTAATGATTTGCGCTGTTCTTTTCAAGAACTTTGAATAAACAGATGATTTTACAACTTGCATTATCTAATGCAAATTTTGCAATATGAAGCCACATTATTAAGTACGTCAATGCTATTACACTGATCAGTACTTGTGAGGCAATTATTCCGTCTGCGGAATCCCCGGCCAGGATGCACAGCTAGAAATTTCATCCTGAAATCCCTAGATCCTCGTCTATCGCGTAAAATTCTCTTGTACTTGCAAAATTCGAGTCACTTTGAATCTGGAGAACAGTCAATTGATCATTACTATAGAGTTTCTGGTAGATTGCATTGCATCTGCGATCAACGGTGCGTTTGTTAACTCTGATGGATGTCTTGACCAAGACATGCAACAAGGCTGGTTGTTAGTAATACAAGTTGTCTCTTGGAAACGGGCTTCAGCTTCAGCTTAAGTCGACTTGACTTCTTTCGGTATTTACAGCTGGAGATTCACATTAAGAATATTGGAACTGGATGAAAGGGACATTTTCACATGCAGGAACAAGCTCATCAAGTCACGGAACGGTGCATCCTCGCTCGTTGCGTTGTCCAACTTACTGGACGGGAATGCAATGCAGCTTACCGCTGTGTAACGTCAATCTAATGGTCCGTTCCTAGTCGTTTGAATTTGAGAGACAATTTTATATTGCAATCTTTGAGAAGTGGAAGAGTTTCCACCCCGACTCTCTCAAGGTAACTGATAACCCGGGAACTTGCCATATGGTATGGCCACAACATTTGATGAAACGCAAGGGAGGAGATGACTGGATAACAAGTCTGGTTTTGAGGTGTATAGTAGGTGAGCTGAGTATCTCCGAATGTCTTCGATGATGGGAAAATACATGGCAATGATGGAGTCTCCATGCAGACTTCCTGCTTCATGGGATGTTTTGATAGGAAATTGAATGGGCTTATTAATGTTAATGATTCAAGTGCTAGTATGGATGAAACACTTTGAGGGAAAGACATGACGTCTTAATTGGAGGAAAATATGGAATAAACAAAAAGAAATGATGGATACTTGCTGCCTCTTGTCGCTTGCCTGCTTGTCCAGGTGCTGTACTGTGTGCTTACCTTCTCTGGTCGCCTCGTACCGTTGACCTTGGCTCTTTCTTTTCCTGGAGACGGGAAGTGGATCGAGTCGAATCGGAATCAAGGAGTTGCCGAGAATAGTTCAATGGGCATCTACTGTCTATCTAAGTAGGTACGAGGGAGGGAGGTATCGTATTTGTTGCATCATTGCGTTCAAATTGAAACCTTTCTACTATTGGGTACCGTGATCGATAAGGCATTCTGATCTTTTCGCCTTTCACCTTAGTGCGCTTATCCTTTTTCCCTTTTTCCCTTCTTCTCTTATATCTTTCCATGTACTTCAACCTTTCACTTCCCATGCCACAATTCTTTTTCGTCTCATCTCATCCTCTCTTCCTTCCTCTCATAATTTCTCCTCTTATCACATCTCCCTCGAGATTCAGCTGTTTTGAATTGGCTTTCCGGTCTTTGTCTTTAATACTTCAATTTATTTGAGAGACATCCTATAATACGGATTGAGTTGTCCTACTCATCTCATTACAATCTCCTTTTAATACCCGCTTTTGCGAAATCACACTCGTTTGTCCTCCTCGTCAATAAAATCAAGTGATAGATCGACCTCAGGTATGAATTATCTTCCCATATCTTTTCCTACTTCACAGAAGTCTTCCTACTCCTCTGGAATCAATTGATTTTTCTTAGGTCGTCACTAATTATATCTTATTCATATAGATCAAGATGAAAATCAATATTTCAGCTAGACTTGCGTCCAGCGCTTTTCTTCTCGCGTTAGTTCCTGCTGCTCGAGCTCTGCCACAATGGCTTCAACCTCACCTTCGTAATGCCAATGCGGACGTGTTTGCTCCTCGAGATTATACAATCTATGAGAGAGCAGAGGGTATTCAAGATCGCTATACGCCATATGGATATGGACCTCAGCCTACCTTCACCATAAACCCAGTCACAACCGCTGATCCCGAGAAGACTTCATCTTCCAGCACTAAAATTGGTCAGTTTTTTGATCTTCCTTTTCAATCTTGATTAATCATATACTAATTGAGCCAGGTTCTGCTACGGCTTCCGTCTCTGGTTCTTCTGTCAGTGGCATATTTTCCACCGGTACTTCTCCTGCTAGTTTGTATACTGGTTCAGGATCGGTTGAACCTTCTGTTGTTACTTCTTCTACTGTTGCATACTCTACAATCACGGTTTCGGTTTCTGCTACAGAGGGTTCTTCAACGGACTCGGCTTCGGCTTCAAGTTATGATTCAGGAACTTCTGCTTCAGCAACTGGGGCCATATCATCGGAATCTGATGGAATTTCACAAACAACACTTGGAGCAACAGACACTACTTCTTCAAATTATAGTGAAAGCTCGCCAACAACATCTGGAGCACCAGATACTACTCCTTCGGAGTCTAATGGTAGTTCGCCAATAACATCGGCAGGAACGTATGAACCCTCTGGTATCACTTCATCGAAATATTCTTCTACCACCCCAAGTACAACCACTACTGATCACTGCAATCATGACAATTGTCTCCGCGAATTCATTCGATCTTCTTCCATTGTTGGACCATTTTGTGCTACATATACTTTGTCAGAAAATACTGCCACTGCAGATCTTCCAACATATGTTTCACAATGCCATGATTCACCTTCAAGGATCTCATCTGCGTGTTCATGTTTGAATACTGGTGCCGCCACTACTCCAGGAAATGTCGGTAGCAGCACATCTTCGACACAAGCAGGAACAGAAAGCACATCCCCAACAAGTGGTGCACCAACTTCTTCTGGAGCTCAAAGTTCTTCGTATTCATTACCTACCGGTCCAGAATCTTCTGCTAGCCAAAGTTCTTCTATCCCTAGTTCTGGAAGTTTAGGCTCGACGGTGACTAATACACAGACCTACACCATCACACCTACCATCACTGTACCTTCTGGAAGTCAGACGACCCAGCCATCAGGAAGTGCGCCAGGTGGCGAGTCAACAACCACTTCACCAGGAAATGAGGCGACAACCACTCCGAGTACGATAGGAAGTGAGACAACAGCTTCCCCATCTGGCGGTGAGACGACATCGACTCCACAGGGAGGCGAGACGACTCCTAACCCATCAGGGAGTGAGACAACAACCGCTCCTTCTGCCAGCACTACTACTACCTCTGGAGATACAACCCCAAGTGAAAGCTCAAGTAATCCCAGCTACACTTCAGGAGTATCGAATACAGAGTCTGGAACATCTGCGCCTGCGACCTCTACCAGCCCACCTTCCACGCCTGGAAATTCATCCACTCCTGTCGGTCCAATTAGCTCATCAACATATGTTTCTGCTAGTTCATCATCTGCAGGACCATACACAAATACTTCAGCTTCAGCAACCGGTCCTCTAACTTCTGGGATTTCATCATTCACTCCATCTGGTGGTATCTCAGTATCGGCACCTGGAAGCTCAAATGGTGGTAGTGCCCCTTATGCAAATTCGACATCAGGATCATCTCCAACAACTACAATCGCTTCTTCAGGGACTGCACCATTTACGAATCCTTATCAAACTGGAACTGGTCTTTCTAGTGGAAGTATCTCTGGCGGCATTTCAAGTTCGAGTGCATCGGCACCTTTGTACACAAATTCGACCAGTTTAGCCAGCTCAACTTACCTCGGTACTGCGCCATTATCTTCCGGCCCATCTGGAAGCAGTATTCTGTCAACAGGAACTCCATCATCCACTCCTCTATACCCACTCAACTCGACATCTACCTCAAGTGGAGTTGTTGGACCTACAGGATCAGGTGTGTCGGGTGGTATCAGCTCTAGCTCATCTGCCAGTGCTCCTTATCCAACGGGTAATAATGCTTCAACAACTACTGGTCCAGCTGGTACAGGGTCTGCACCCACTTCCTCTTTATTAGGAACCGGTACCTCTGGGTCTTCTGTCTCTGGTATCATTAGCTCTTCTGCTGGATCTGTTCCATACTATCCTTATGGAAATAGTACTTCGTATACAAATGGTCCAACTGGATCTGGAACAGGAACAGGAAGTCTAAGCTCTGTATCAGGAGGTGTCCAATCAAGTACCGGTGTTTCAAGCTCAGGGAGCTACCCATCTTCTTCTGATGTATCAGGTGGAATCACTTCGTCGCTTCCATCTTCTGCTCCATATCCAATCTCCAACAGTACAGCAACAGCAGGACCCACCAATCCAGGTACCTCAATATCTGGTGGTCTCACTTCTGTTACTTCTGCACCACTTAGCACTGGAAGCTCACCATCATCAAGCGTCTCAGGCAGCATCAGCACTTCGCCGGCATCTTCCCAACCTTACCAACCTTATCCCTATGGAAATTATACCCTTCCGCCACTAGGCACAGGTACAGGAGGTGCAGCTACATCCACGTCTTTTGGGACCGGGAGTTCACCATCAAGCACTGGTACAGCACCTCTAGAGACAGGAAGCTCAAGCGCTGATTCGGGATTATCTTCATCAGTTCCATACCCAACCCCTTCCAATGGAACTTTGACTAGTGGACCAACCGCACCGACAGGAACCTCGCCAATATCCAGCAGTGATTCTGGCCAGTCGTCATCGGCTCCATATCCAGCTTCAGGAAACAGTACTCTGACTAGTGGACCAGCTGGAACTACATCTGTCTTGAGCACTGGCACAGCACCTTTAGGAACAGGAAGTTCGAGTACTGATTCTGGCCTATCATCGTCAGTTCCATATCCAACCTCTTCAAACGGAACCTTAACTGCTGGACCAACTGGACCATCAGGAACCTCACCGGTCTCAAGCTCATACCAATCATCTGTCTCTGGTAGCCCTACCAGTATTGGTAATGCAACTTCGGTAAATCCAACCTCATCTGCCAGTACTTACGATCCTATTGGATCCACTTCCAGCCAAGTATCCGTAGGCACCTCGTTATCTTCGTATTCAGCAACAGGCCCCTTTAATACTAGCACTGGAGCTTCCCCTACCACGTCTTCGTCCTCAGGTAAGCTGAAATAAATGATGATCCGAGTGTTTTGAAATTTTGCTAATACTATTTTGAAGGTGACTCTGGCACGTCGATTACGTTGGTAACGTCGACACCATCCACATTTGCAACATCGGTTTCGACCGGCACATATGCTGGCACCAATTCTTCTGCCATCATCTCATCGGCTTTAACTTCTGACTCTGGTTCTTCAATCTCATCCACAGATTCTTCAAGTGCTGCACCTTCTACAAATGCTCCCACTCCAACCACTACCTATTCTCCACCACCAACTTATGCTCCGCCACCTCCACCATACTACGCACCACCTCCACCAAATTATTATGGCTGGGGATCATGGGGTAGAAAGCATCAGAATAGAGATGCTGATAGTGTTCGCCGTTGGTTCTGGTAAGAATCGAGTACAATACACGGAGCGTTGAGCTCAAACACAAATTTTCGCTTCTAGACTTGCTTTCTTTTTGACATTTTGATTGTATTTTCAATCGAAACACATGTTTTCTTTCACTATCTTAATTTTCTTTCTTTATTACGAACTTTTTCTTCTATGTATGGATGAAGGAAGGCAAGATTCAAAATGACTATCGTGTCAATTAATGCATATCAGCTTCATTTACTGTATGGTGCTTTTATGACCCAAACAAAAATGAGCTATGAGAGAAGTTAGTTATTCGGCAAGGTTGTATGAAATAGCTACATAAAGATAAAGAAAATAACATATCAGATCAATGTTCTCATTTTATTGATGTTTGGTATGTGAGATATAGGTGCTGATGCGATGCAGTTAAGTATCGCTTCAATAGATGATGAAATATGTTTTGCTTTTGAGTGACACCGGCAGTGCTTGATTGCTCTTCAAAATCTTAGGGAACTCGTTTCCCTCATTTTAACTTTTTGCAAATTGAATAAATACCTGTGTATAAATATAAGTGAACCATCATAACATTGTTTCAATCCACTTTCCATCGAAGCGCCGTGACCGCTTTATTCTGATAAAGCACTGAGCAGAGTAAAGACTTGGAAACTTGTGATGATCACATATATGTTTGGTAGTCTCGAGATAGTCAGAAGGATAGTCAGGTACATTGGGCTCATTGGGTTGCATTTCATCGGAATGACCTCGGATCAGATAAAAGTTACTCGAGTAGTGCTCGAAATACAAAAACACTAAATACCCCTCCGCACAAATGAAAGGCTGCTTTCACCCCCACTTCTCTAATCAATCCCTCGCAGAACGAACCAAATTGATTCTTAACTACAACTTCTCAACTAAGGGTCAAATATTTACCTAGGTAGAGGAAATATATTCAACGCCTCTCAAATTTAAGCAAGATGGCTGAAAATGAAGCATCAGCAAGAACTGGACGTCCCAGCTTAGGCAATAACATGCGCAGTCGTTCCTATCTTCAAGAACATCAACAATATCGTCCTCCACAACAAGATGGCCATCACGGTATAGATAGCATAGTTGAAGGTATTCAAGGTAGCGCGCTTTCATCTCCTACCAAATCTTTCACTCAATTCAATGGAGTCCCTTCTCCACAACATCCTCCAAAGATTGTTGACAGCGGACTCAATCACACCTTGTCACACGCAAATTGTCAACCTGCGCCAAATACAATTTCCGACCGAATGATCGCAACACTTATTTACAAAACAAAATCTCCTCGTGTTTCAGTCACCGACTATCCACCCGATCGCTCTCCTTCACCAGCTTCCTCCCCTTCCAGATCCTCGGTGACATCTACTTCCCGCGCCATCCCACCAAATCTTGCTCCTGTCCGCACACTCTCCAACTTCCCCCTCGAGCCTCCACCACCCGATCCAGAACCGCTCGATCATCTCTACGGAAGCTACATCTCGCAGCTTTGTCTTACATCCTTCCTCCACCTCATTCAATCCCTGCCGAGCCGATCCGGTTCCGATTTTCTCTCCTCATCCCATCGCTGTCTCGACAACCCCGAACATCCATCCATCGTCGAACTCACATTCTCTCCCATTCCCGATCCCACATATCTTGACCTCCAAGATTTGCGCAAACACGAACTTCTCTATCGCTTTGAGCGCGAATGGAATGTCGACGTCATTCTTCAACATGATACCGTCCTCCGACGTTATCCACGCCTTGTGGTTTTCGATATGGATTCTACACTTATCGAACAAGAAGTTATCGATTTAATCGCTGCTTCGATCGGCGTCGAAGATGCCGTATCTGCCATTACCGCACGCGCGATGAATGGCGAATTAGATTTCTCGGCCTCGCTTCGTGAACGCGCAAAGTTGTTGAAGGGAGTCGATGCAGATATCTTTACGAAATTGAGAAGCGTTATCACACCCACCAAAGGTGCTGCGGAACTCATTCGGGCATTGAAGAGAATGGGTGTGAAAACTGCAGTGTTGTCGGGAGGATTCATCCCATTGACACAATGGCTCGCGGATCACTTGGGAATCGATTACGCATTTGCAAATACGCTCGAATCGGATCCTCGCACCAATCAATTGACGGGCGAAGTTCTCGGATCCATTGTCAATGCGGAAAAGAAACGCGATTTGCTCCTGGAGATTGCGAAGAAGGAAAATGTGGCGCTGGATCAGGTGGTCGCCATGGGCGATGGCGCAAATGATTTGTTGATGATGGGAGTTGCGGGTTTGGGCGTGGCGTGGAATGCTAAACCCGTGGTGCAGATGGAGGCGCAGGCTAGGTTGAATGGTGAAAGCATGTTGGATCTTTTGCATATCTTTGGGTTGACGGCTGAGGAGATTAAGATTTTGATTTCGTAGAGGAGAGGAGAGGAGAGGAGAGGAGGTATAGATAGATAGGAAGGAAGGAAAGAAAGAAAGAAGAAAATGCTTACTCGTTGAACACGGAATAGGCGGATTGGAGTAGATGATGATTTGATGAAACTTGCGGGATGAGCAGCATGAGAAAGGAGAAGTAGTGGATTTGCATATCCCATTTTTTTTTCTTCTTCTTTTTTTCTCAATCAATCTACGAGCTGGGTATCGTTTAGCATAAGGGAGCACGAAATACAGACAGATATCATATGAGTGACGAATACTAGATTACATTTTCAAATAACTTTTGTCTTTTTTTTAAGGATCCAACTGTAATTGTTGCCATGGTGGTGGTGGTGATGATGATACTGATACTGATGAATGATGATAAATGATATGTATTAAACTAATTAGACTCGTATAACGACTCGTATAACCAACTCCAAATTATGTAAATCCGAATCCAAATCCAAATCCAAATCCAAATCCAAATCCAAATCCAAATCCAAATCCAAATCCAAATCCAAATCCAAATCCAAATCCAAATCCAAATCCAAATCCAAATCCAAATCCAAATCCAAATCCAAATCCAAATCCAAATCCAAATCCAAATCCAAATCCAAATCCAAATCCAAATCCAAATCCAAATCCAAATCCAAATCCAAATCCAAATCCAAATCCAACCCGCAAATCCACATCCAAATCCAACCCGCAAACCGCAAACCGAAAATCGAAAATCGAAAATCGAAAATCGAAAATCGAAAATCGAAAATCGAAAATCGAAAATCGAAAATCGAAAATCGAAAACCGAAAACCGAAAATCGAAAATCGAAAATCGAAAATCGAAAATCGAAAATCGAAAATCGAAAATCGAAAATCGAAAATCGAAAATCGAAAATCGAAAACCAATTCAAAGTCAAATTCCAAATACACACACTCACTCAGTCACTCACTGACTCACTCACTCAGTCACTCGACTAACCATCCTTCGTGACCTCGGGACCTAGAGAGCTAGAGAGCTAGAGAGCTAGAGAGCTACTAGGTAGATACATACATATAAACATAACCCGCAAACCAAAGGAAATGAATCGCGATTAAAAACTATTAGATAGGTAGTGATGAATATTTACAATTATTATGTTTCCTTCTTTCTCTCCCCCTCTTTCCTGCTCCTCTCTTTCTCTCCTGTCCACGGGCTGCGCTGTTTCGTTTCGTTTCGTTTCGTTTCTTTCTGTATTATCCCAAGCTATGACAATTTTCCCTCTACCTAATTAATAATTCTATCATTCAATTTCATTCTTCCTTCTCTTCTCTTCTCTCTTCCCTTTCTCTCCCCTCACAGAATCCCAAATTCCCTCTCCCACTCCCTCCTACTCCTCTCCTCCTCCTCCCTCCTCGCCCTCTCGCCCTTCTCCATCGTCTCCAACTCGGGTAGTATCAATTTCTTCAACAGGGTTTCCGTTTCCGAGGGCGAGGGCGAGGGTAACGGTTGGGTGAGATACGCTGCTTGAGGGATTTGGGTCGAGAGTCTACCTCTCTCACCTCGTTCCCACTCTTGTAGATGTCGCGGGGGTTGCGGGTTGGAATTTGAGTTTGAGCGGGAGAGGGGGAGGGAGTGGGGAAAGGCGGGGAGTTCGGCGGGGTAGAAAGGAGGGGATTGGTGGGTGGAGGAGTGGGGGGCGGTGGTGAAGGTGAAGGAGTGTTTGGGGTTGGAGGTGGGGTCGACGGCGGAGATGGGCGCGTGTTGGTGCTGATGTTGGTTGTAGGTTGAGGGGCCGAAGACGGGT
Source organism: Botrytis deweyae (assembly GCF_014898535.1). NCBI lineage: Eukaryota > Fungi > Ascomycota > Leotiomycetes > Helotiales > Sclerotiniaceae > Botrytis > Botrytis deweyae. The sequence continues at coordinate 142,254 of NW_024066249.1, forward strand.
GCGAGAGAGGGGATGGGGTGGCTGGTGAGTGGATGGCTGTTGAGAGGATGGCTCGTGATGGGGACATTGTGGATGCTGCGAGCGGCGGATGTGGTCATCGGGACGTTGTGGATGCTGCGCGCTGTGTCGTCTAGAGAGTGGTAGGACGAGCCAGTATTGATTCTTTGGAGAGTGGGTGTTGAAAGGGATTGTTCAAATTGCGCGAATTGAGAGTAAGGGTTGTTAGGGTTGTGGTTTCCGTTGAAGCGAGAATGCTGGTAAGGTGGTGAAGGGGCTCTAGCAAGGGGAGTTGGAATTGTGGGCGTAGATAAAGGACGTTCGCGATCTTCTGGCAGTGGTGGGAATTGGCTGTAGACGTTGTGATTACTGGTTGAAGAGCCTGAGGGCTGACTGTGAGGTGAGTCGCCGCGTGAAAAGTCTAATGACATGCGTGGATCGCGCGAGTAGTCTAGTGAGGTACGAGGTGGGAAGATAGTGCCAAATGAACCTTCAGAGTGAGACCATGGGTTGTTAGGGCTGGATGGGAGCGTACTATTATTGAGGCTCGATCGAGGTATAGCAGTTGGTAGAGAAGACATTGAGGGTGTTACATCTCGGTTGGCAAACTTAAATCCTTTCCAAGTCTGATTATCAATTTCATGAGGTAAGATTCTCATCTCATGTTTGTCCTCTGCTTCTGGTGATAAATCGAGAGGTGGAGTGGGAACAGGGTCTAGAGGAACATCCTGAGCTTTGCCTTTGTTTCTCTGCGAGTACGATGACGATGGTAACTGTTCCCGGGGTAGTTCCTCTCGTTGATGGCTGGGAGGCTTTCTTTCCATCCACCAAAGCCCTCTATCACTCTTTTGCTTTGCAAGAGGTGCATTTGAGTTCATCTCTCCTTCCTTCTGCTGATCAACATGTGATGACTTCTGTGCCTTGCCATTCGTTTCCTTTACCTCTTTCGACGGAGCATCATCGATTTTTGGAACTGAGTGTTGTCTGTGATGTCCTTTTTCCAATTTTTCCTTCACTGGAGATTCATCACGACTTGGAAGTGGCTCTTGATTTGTGCTCTCATTCATCTTCGATTTCTCGTGCCTTTGACCTTTTGCGCTTTTATGGCTCTTGTGACTTTTATGAGACTCCGTTCGCTTAAGCCCCTCGAGCTCTGGAGCTATCAGTTTTCTGATTGCATCATCGACTGCCGAAAGTGCTCTTTCGCCATCCACCAATACTTCTTTGCCATCATGCTTTTGCTCCAAGAGAATGGGAGCATTGGGTTCCATATCACGACCGGAAGATACTTTTGCGGCATCTTTATCGTCTCCATCTCGTTTAGGCTTGTCCTTTTCTTCGTCCTTGCGTTTCTTTTCTTTTTGGCCTTTCCTCAATTTCCTCAAAGCTTCCATCTCCTCTTCTTCCTCCTCCTTCTTCTTCAATGCCTCGGCTTCCTTCTTGATAGCATCCTCAACCGCTTCGAATGCTTTCTTTGTGCTGCTTTTACCTTTGCCATGTTTAACTGATTCAGTCCTTCCTACACTCTTCTCATCACTGTCCCAAGGAACTCGGCCAGAACCGTCTGAATTCTTTCTTGTCATCTCTGGCTCCTTCTTCAACTCTTCCATTTCGGGGATGATTAATTTCTTGATAGCCTCTTCTACTGCAGCCAGTGCCTTTTTATCCCCAACCTTTTCGTCTCTACGCTTTGATTGTGGACTTCCTATCGAGCTTACTTTCCCAGGAGTCTTTGGTTCCCAATCGCCATCTCTTTCAGTTATGTGAGAAAGTCTGTTAGGAATATGTTCCACTGGTCGCTCTGGCCGTTCTGGACGTCTTGTAGCTTGATGCGTTTCCATCTCCTCTTGTAATTTTTCATATGTTTTAAGTGCTTGTAATGTCAATGGTCCGACATCATCTGTCCGGGAAGCGAGATCAAGACTTTTACGAGGTGGAGTAACTTGTTCTGGTAAAACACGCTCAACGACTTCTTGCGGTATACCCTTCTCCAAAACCTGTAAAGTGAAGGGGTCCACATCTTTGACCTTTGTAGGTTCAGGGCTAGTAGGCTCTAATGTTGTTTCGGCGTTAGGTCTTGGCAGAGCATGCTCTGCCAACTTTTGCTGCATTCCGCGTCTCTCCCAATCAAGCAGAGCCGTAGGCTCCGGCTCTTTCGACTTTATGGGCTCGTGTTTACTCCGAGACCTGTACGATTTGGGTTCAAGCGTGATTTGATCCGGATCAAGAACTTTCTCGGGTAGCTTGTTTTCCTTCTCTCTGTTGTCTTGAGGTAATGTGACATCACCATCAATCATACTTTGTCGCGGAAGATTCCAAGGAGCATCATCTCCTGCGTCAAGAAATTCTTGAAGAAAATCTACCGACCCACGATCTCCCCTACCGAATCCATCTTCATCACCGCCACTCAAGGCACTTTCGTATTCCTCGTGGGTCGACTCGTCTATTTCATCACTCGCAACAACGCTCTCTGGCGGCGATAGTACTCCGCTAGCGATAGATTTGAATGAAGCAATGCTCTTCTCATCTTTGAATCTTGAATGAGACGCATTGGATTTTGGCTTGACTAATCCTGGCGGTGGACGAGGTATGGAAACATCAAAAGGTATATCGCCATTTTCGTGGTGGATGGGTGATTTTGGGTCAACAGAATGGTTAGGATGAGTTTCGTGAGGGCGTTTCGTTGAGTTTTCCGGTCTCGCGATGTGAGTAGCCTCGAGCTCTTGATATTGTCGCTCATGTAGAAGATCTGGAGGCCCTCTTGCTCTCGAACCCTCTCGTCCTCTAGGCGTCTGGGACGTCTCGGATTTGACGCCTCCCACCCAAGCAGCTACATCCCCAACAATACGTCCTCTATCATCTTTCTCATCTGTCTCGCCCATGGGAATAACTTGAATTCCACCTATAGTGATTGGTTGACCATCTCTAAGCAATCTCGTCCTTTCTCTTTCTTCATGCTCATACCGACCCAGCTCCTCCCAGGCTCTTCTCGCTTCCTCCTTTATAACCTGACTTTCCTTCTTGACTTCCTTCATATCCCTTTCCATAAGCTCTCTATATGTATTTCTCTCTTGCAAAAACTCAAGTTCTTTCTTCTGGGCGTCATCACGCGCATCTTGAACTTTTGCTTCAAGACGAACCTTCTCCTTTTGAAAATGGGTTTCCCAATCTTTCATTGTTTGTTGTTTTTGTTTGTGGAGAGCTTGTTCAATTTGTTGAATGAGAGGGAGTGGGGGTGGTATCTGAAGCGTATCGGAATCAGGTCTACCTCGGAATTCCTTCGGTTGTTGCTGTTTCGAAACTTCCACGCCCAACTTTTCAGATATTTGGGATAGAAGGTTTCTAGATTCTACAAATGCCACGAAAGATACTGCTAAATTTTCTGGGAGCATATCCCAGATTAACACTGGCAGAGAAAGAAGGATGATGGTGGAATGGCTCGCAAATACTCCTTCCACAAGAGCAAATTGTGCCAACGCTGGAAATTGCTTAATCCATTTGTGCCAAGCCTCCACATCTACTAATTGGTTTTCTTCTAACGCAATGGATATGAGCACGTGTGGTACGGCTAACTTTCCCTCCGGTGTCAGTCCATGCAAATTCTCTGGAGAGTAAATGTCTTCCGCGATTCCTGGAGACAAGGTACCAGCCCAGCTATTGCCTGGCGTTGTGCGTCGGCATATCTCAATGCTTAGGGACTTGGGATCCTCGGAAGCGAGTATGTAAATGGGGGTCTTCTTATTTTCTTGTTTGTGTGGATCGCTATGTTGACTTTCCTTGAGCTTTTCGTGTTTAAGGACAGAAAGAATCTCACTATGAAGCATAGCCGCCGAAAACGAAGGCCGGTGCATCCAGTCATCCAAGACGTGAAGAAGGGCATTAGTAAATGAATGGCGACCTGGACCTGGCGCCCATGTTTCGAAATCGCTGGCAGCAATCGTTTCGATGACACCGGGTCCATCTGACGGCGCTGCACCTGGAGCAGAACAACAATCCAACAGGTAAAGCACATCCGACTTTGACTCTTCGAAAACACTTTGAATGGCGGACCAGCGCACAGAAGCATGGGAAATGTCTTGAGTACAAGACCAGGTAGTTTGTCGAGAATTGTTAATGACCGCATGACCTCCATAGTAAATGATGATAAGATTGTCATCCGTCCCATGCTTTTCGATATAATTTACTGCCTGTTGCATGTCAGGGTGATATTAAGCGGTAGTGGAAGAAGGTAGCTTGCCTGCAACATAAGTTTGTTATGTGAATGTGTCGACGGGATCGTCCAAGTATCGGTAGTGAAGCCATAACATATCTCGAACATGGAACGCAAAGCATTGAACTCTGGTTGAGCATCTATATCACTCTCCTCCCACTTTATCAAGACAACTAAAACTTCGGCATAACGTGACCGGCCACGATTGGGGAAAGCCCTCGCAGCAGCCTTCATTGGATTTTAGCATTTTGCGTATAGAGCAGATAAGATATGAAAAGTTATTGGTGTACGAGGACAGAAGTGACCAGACATGAAAGGAAAGGACCTGCGTAACAAACAAAAAGGAAACATGATGGTCCGTGATACGAATTCTTATAGATGGGATTTTTTTTTTTTACCTCTTCGACCCTCACTGCAAAAGTCTCGAGCTCTTTCATGTGATACCTTGCGCGCGAGATATCATGCGTGTTTGTGGAGATTGATGATGGCGGTGAACTAATGTAATGATATTTAAGCTGTACAGGAACAATTAGATCAAGTCGGAATGTATAAAAAACAAACAAATTGATGATATAAGAGTGAAGCCTCACCTCGTCACTCAATAACTCTGGAGTGTTGGGTGTTTGCGTATCCTGGGCTGAATCTGACATCTGGTCCATAATGTGTCGAGGGCGTGACTGAGGTGCATCAAGCACATGTACCCCTGTGAAGATATTTGTATTATCACTTTGTATGGATTCTGTAACAAAAGACAGTGAGTGGATTTCAAGACTGGATGAAATCTAAATTGCAAACTCTAGAGCTGCATTCATTAGGTAGGCAGTTACACGTACGAAGTATGATGGATTACGGAACAGCATGCCGTGAAAGGCGAGAGAAAAGAAAGAATATGAATGATAATAGGTTGGATTAAGAAAAGGGCAAGCTAAAAGGCAGAGACCAGAAGATTTGGGGACAAATCGCATACAACACATGCAGGAAAAACATTCCCCTGTCAGAAGTTGACATGTCAACAGGGTTCATCATGAGCATCAACCAACAAAGCAAATTGAATTGGAACCAGTCGAGCAAGGTGAGCAAGGTGAGCAAGGTGAGCAAGTTGAGCAAGTCCATGACTGGCATGACTGGGGAATAATACGGTTCGTGCTTTGAACGCCATCGCCTCTTTTGATCAGATTGTTATACAAAATGAAGGTAGGGTTGAATGGAGTGGATATGGATGAATCTTCATAAGTGGGTAGAAGTCATTTTTTGTGTGTGTGAAGGTCGAGGGGGGGAGGGGGGAAGGGAAGTGCTTGGGGGGGGGGGGTGGTATGAAACTTAATGAAAGGGCCAGAATGCGGCCACCAGTTCCTTTCATTTTGATAAGATCGGGTATAGTGATAAATGGTATGGAGTTGCTGCTTTCCAAGGTTGTTACTTTGTACGAAGTAGGTATTCTTTTGACTCAAAGTTGGGCGAAAGGGTTCTTCACCGTTCCTTTCGAGAATCCGGATGAACCAATTATGAAAAAGTGTTATTAAGGCGGTGAAGGGTGGTGTGGACTTAGTATGGATGTGTGGTTTGTGTAGGTATGTATGTGTGTATGTGTGCGTGTGCGTGTGTACGAAGTATATATGGATGTATATGTATGTGTATGCCTAGCTAGGTATGGATTATAATAATAAGTTGATATCTCTTGTTTCATAGATGATGGACGACAGACAACAGATGATAGACGATACATTCCTGATGAGAAGCCAGTGGAAACCTCTTTGGAGTCTTCTGAAGGTCTGAGTCTTCGCTTTCCCCACTGATGCTGATAAGACTCATAAGAGTGGAAAAGATTTCAATAAGATTTCAATCCGATTTCCATAAGAAGTGCCAACTCCCCACAGAGGAACATCTATCATCATGGATTATTGCTGCTGCTGCGTACCAAGTACCAATATAGGACTCCATCTAATTAAGCTTCCCGTCGGCATAAGAGATGATCTTATACACTCACTGTATGTCTATACTTCGTACGGAATACATCTATCGACCTTGATATCCATGGTAGGTACTCGTAGATATGTACATGATATAATGGTGAATAATAATTAGTTGTTGTGCATACTGTACATTGCCATACAGAGCAATGGTACTGCATACTTATTCCTCTGTATTGTATGGAGTGAGCAAGGTTGTATGGTCTATGGACGGAGTACAGACTCCAGAGCCAAAAGATAAATGGTTTCTATGGATCCGAGATGATAATCGGAAATTATGGAGGAAAGGATGCCCCAGCCATTTATTTTCTCTTCTTTCTCGTTCCATTCATCTTTTCTTTTGCTCTGCGGTCTGCTGTCGGGGCTCTGCTGTCTAGACTCCTCCGCTGTCTGTCAGCTCGGGCTAGAAGTTGGGTTCATAGGTTGAGGATGGAAACGGTGCGAGACATGATACTTGATGGCTGTCAAATGGTAGGGCTATGTCTGAATGGTGTTTTTGACAAAGTTGAACCTTAGGTATTGATGTTAATTGTAAGGCTCAACTGAACTACTCAGGTAACTAACTACCTAGTATTTTCGACAGTCGAGTAGAAAATATGATAATTGGGTTTAATTATACGGAAATGTCAAGTCAAGGAAACTGCTGTGTAAAGTATTGGAATTCTCCCGTGCAAGTACCTAGACATCTGTCTGCCAGCTCAAACAAGAGGATATACAGAGAAAGAGTATCATCTATCTTCCGTAGACAAAGATACCTTATCATAATCACCGTTACAGTCACATATACTACCGACCTACTCTACTCACTCAGATATGTTCTCTTACTTTCTGTATATCACATAGAGCAAGTAGGCTCGCGAGTGACACGAAAAATGGCACACGTGTCCTTTTAACCTCAATTCACGTCAATTACCACAACTTCAAAATTAATTATTAAATCACAACATAATGGTATCAACTCGCCGCGATCGCTATGAGGATAAAACGTATCCCCAACAGCATAATAGAACCCCTGTTAAAGCTAAAACCCAGGCTATGCTTGATGGAATAGCTGATGGAATTGTCACTACTTTCAAAGCTCGAGTATTCAGGGCCTACAATGTCGCACCTCGCACCGGATATCGACATTGGCATGATCGCGATCCAAGGCGTCTACATGATTCTACAGTACGTAAAGAGACTAGAGGAGCAAAAAAAACCCTTACTCCTCGCGATATACGTGCTATGGAGATCATGATCCAAACGGAGGGTTTTGAGGCTAGATCCCTCAATTGGAAGCAATTGGGAGAGGCATGTGGATTAGACCAATCCGGAAGGACTATTGCACGAGCTATGGGATCTATGGGATATCGAAAATGTATAGCTTGTTGCAAGGGATGGGTTACACAGAGAACAGCTGCCGCTAGACTCCAATTTGCCCGCGATATGCTAGCTAAATACCCTAATCCGGAGGATTGGAGAAGAGTTAGGTTCTCTGATGAGTGTCATTGGGGTTTCGGGCCTGAGGGAAAGTATAGGATCATTAGAAAGCTAGGCCAGAGGCTCTGTCCTGAGTGTATTCAGCTCAGAGGGGTAGAAAAGGAGGAACACCGCAATAAGCAACACTGCTGGGCGGCAGTGGGCTACAACTTTAAGAGCAATCTTATATATTACGATGTTCCTGGGAACCGGAATGGCAAGTTGTCCCATAAGGTTTATGTCGATACTATATTGGATGGGGAGGTAAAGCGATGGTTAGCTGTATCGAAGGATTTCGTACTCGAGGAAGATGGTGATTCAGGACACGGCTATGGGGGCAAGAAGGACAATATAGTGAAGAAATGGAAGAGAGATCATAGTTTAGAAACCTATCAAAACTGTCATGATAGTCCTGATCTCTCAATCATCGAAAATATCTGGCAAATCCCAAAACAAGTCGTTCGGAGGCATGCCCATTGGGACGATACAACCATGCGGGAGCTTATAAATGAGGGTTGGGAGCAAGTTACTATTGAACATATCAATAAACTAGTAGATACTATGCCTCAGAGGCTTAGGGATGTTATTAAAATGAAAGGACAGCTCACTGGGTGGTGAAAAGGTGGTCAAAAGGGTGGTTTTTAGAGTGGTTTCCCCCTCGAAACAACTCACTTTCAGAGGGAATTGAACCACAACACTACCTTATATCAATTATATAATTATATCACTCAAAACAGTACCCTATATAGCATCGATATTAATTTTTTTATCTTATACTGAATCTTAAAGCTCTGAATATAGCGAATTTAAAAGTCTCTGTCAATGGAAGCGAGTCGATCTTCCGTAATGAATTATTCTACGAATATTGCACTTAGAATCATAAAACTTATATAGAATTAATCTCTGATATCGAATTAATAAAACTACCATATTATTCTTATTATAAATATAAAAAGTGGTGGTGTTGAATCAATTGAAAGAGAGGTGTTGTTCCATTGAATGAGAATTACGAATTTGTGTGTGCCATTTTTCCTGTCACCCGCGAGGTAGGCAAGCAACATCTAATACAAAAACTAGCTTCATAGATACAAGAAGATCGAAAAACTCATATCTACGGCACAGAGCCTTACTTAAACCTTTGGGCGATCATCTCAATCTATTTTTGAATGCTCATCTGATTGATGCTTTTCCCCTCAAACCTTACATCTTGGCCGTAGAAAGCTAGGCGTGCTGCATTGCCGTCTAATAATAATGATAGATGACATTGGGCTGCTATTATCCTTCTTGCCTTCTTGCCGCCAATTATTTGGACAGTTCAATACACACATACTCCGTACGCATACACACATATACATACACACATACACACATATACACATATACACACACACAAACACAACACACATAGGCCATCCTCGGTAAACTGGGAGTTCCTTACATTCGATTAAAGTCGCATGACATGACGAGACGATGACCCTACAAAACTCATCACCATATACACACATACCTAGGTATTATTACATTCGACATATATTCGACATTGAATAGAATACAATTATCAATTCAATTCATCAATCAATTCATCAATTAATTAATCAATCAATCAATCAATCATTCAATCATTCAACCATATATGGCATGATAATTAATTATTAATTCAATCATTCATACATTCAATCACTCAATTCAAATCATCATTCCCTTTCCCAATCCAACATTCCCCACGACGTCGGCAAAATTCAAAACTTCAATCTCACCTATCAACCATCACCATTCATAACTCGGACAGTCTGACTATCTGCCAACGTATGAACGTGTGATCGATCCCAGTCATCGATCCACTACCTTCCTCGCCCTCAACCCCATTTCGACATAGCTTCTGAAAGTCTCATGCCTTACACGCTCCTTTGATTCTGTCCGTACTTGATCTCCTCCACTCACTTGCTTAACCCGTACTCTTGCCTGGTTTGATGTCATAGCAACCGTTTACCAACTACTACCTTCATTCATAAATTCCGTTGCAGCCTTAGTCCTCACCGCCGTTCATTCGCCCAATTTGTTCCATTTCGCCTTTGGCTCCACATGCGCCGCCAACAAATCAAGTTTTAAGCGCCGTCTGCTAGATCTCAATAATAAAGATCGTGTTAGCAATGCCTCACAAAGACCGCGATAACGATCCTGAGGTCGAAAACGAGCAAACCTCATCGGAGAAGCTGCGTCACCGATCATCCAAAAGTGATAAAGATCCAAATCGAAAGCACAAATCAAGACCAAAGGCCACAGATCCTGACACGGGAGAGCCTGTCAAGTCATCTCATCGTCGAAAGAGGGATAAAACGAAAGACGAGAAAAGTGAAGGCATGTCGGAGGTGACAACGACTACCATGGCGGATGTTGTTCCTGAGCTCTCGAGGACTTCCTCTACGCCAGGCACATCATCCTACCCAACTTTCAATAAAAATTACAGTAAAGAGGCTGTAAATAGCTATGTGTCAGAGAGACCTGCAAAATCGAAGACTGGACCTTATACGCCAGAAGCAACAGATATCGATTCTGAGAAGAATAAATCCAGATCTGCAGAGAACTTAAGACGAGCAGCTTCTGCAAAAGGCAGACCACCCAGTCCACCAGATACTGAATTTACACACCGACAGAAATCTACATCTTCAAGAATGAGCAAGGTCAGGGAGGAGGGTTCTGAAATGTCCTCAAGACCCAGTTCCCGAAGCTCGGAACATCGGAAGTCGTCAAGAAAGGAGAAAGAAGACCGGTCCTCCACATCTTCAAAATCTAGGCCATCAAAAACTGGTACACCACCCATACGGACTTCAAGTTCCCGGACCTCAAAGTCTGAAAGGTATGACGAGGACGATGACTCCAATGTCACATCCGTGGCAGGTAAAAGACAGTCACAACCTACATCTCGCCGAAGGCCTACCAATATCGATACGGATTCCTCCCCGGCTTCGGCACAGGATTCTTCGCCAAAAACTCCCACTCAGACTCCTCAGTTTCCTCCTCCAGGAGCGGCTGATATAAAATCTACTCCATCTCCTTATATGCATTTTGATGCATCCTCTGTTAAATCTAGTGTGTATGGCTCTCCACGTCCTCCTCCACCACCCCCTCCCCCAAATTTACCATTAAACATCCCTAGCGTTGATTACCTCCTCCAAAATGGCGGATTGGTCCGCCCGGTTCCCAAGACGTTACTTTCTACCTCCTCCCAATCGCTCAATTCATCAAGGTCCTCTCCTCCCGCGGAAATTCAAAAGATATTCGGACCATACTTCAACATCCTGGACCAATACGAAACAGTCATCAATAAGAGTGGATCACTCGCAGTTGCTACTGGATATCGCTCCGTTGCAAGGAGATTGCTCGACCGCTTGGAAAATATTTTTGCTAGAGATTTATCATCTGATGGTTGCTTGTGTGTTATGTGCCAGGATTTAGATCTTGATTCTCACGAGGGAAGTAGGGGTCTCTCGTGGGGAGAGGTTTTGGAATGGGTTAGTGGTCGACGTGATCTTCCCGAATGGCCTGCCTTTGATTTCTCAGCACTCGGTGCAAAATCAGTCGATGATTTAGCTGGTCTTGGTATATCAGGTCATCACAGACCTGGATCACCTATTAAGATCGATCCTGATGTAGCGGACGAATTTCGGGAACATTATCTACGACAATCCATAAAAACAAAAGCATCGGTGGACAAGTGGCTATCGAGTTGCCCCGAAACAACATCTGCACCTCCTCAAGAGGTTGATGATGAAACTCTTTCATTTGCTATACTAACTCATCTCAACCACCATGACCGACCTCTCTTCAACGCTTTGCTTAGTGGCTCCACTACATTACAACCCGTTTCACGAGCACCTACTCCATTACGAAAACCACGCTCGGATTTCATGATTAAAACAGTACAATCTATGCAACGACTGTATCGATTGCCACTTCCTCCACGAGATCCAGAAGTCGCCATATATCTACTAAAGAATCCTCATATTCACAATCTTCTCGCAACAATTTCTGGCATTGCACCATCAGAATGGGAGATTTTGATATCCGGCCGATTTGATGGATTCTTATGGTCTGGAGCTGATAACGAAGTCATTGATGAATTCCCTTCTCGCGGACCCACACCAAATGGTTACCGAGGACCATCACCAGTCATGAGAGGCCCTTCTCGTAATAACACACCATTTTCGCCTCGGTCAGCTAGTTATGGTTCTCGTGGTCCGACTCCATCTCAACAATACAGGCATCCAGTCTCTAACGATGAGGAGGCTGAAATTGCTGTCTTGGCTGAAATAGAGCGTGAAATATATGTAGGAATGGAGGCACTTGAGGATGCATTCGAAGGTTTACATCGAAAGGCTGAGGCTGTTCGTAAAGCTCTTCGCGAACGTGGTGTCGGATTGACTATGGCAGCAGAGTCAAGACGAACAAGTCGTCCAGAAATCATTGTTGGTACTCCTGGTCCTTACTCGGCAGGTTTGGGACCAGGATACGAGAGACCAAGTTGGGCCGAAGGTGGCAGCGAGTTTATGAGTGAAGCTGATTGGGATGAAGATGAAATGCAAAGTGAATTGGCACCAGATGATTCTGCAAGTAACATCAGCAGTTCAAGACACAGACGACCAAAACGAAGAAATGAAAGAAGAACACCGGCATTGGTTGAAGAAGATGAAGATGAGGGTTGAAAATACAGGACATCTTTTCAATCATGAATGCAATATTATGGAAGATATGAAAATGATATGACAGTATGAGATTACGAGGAAACGCCTCCTACAGAGATGGATGAAATGAGATTACGATTTGTTTACGAAATGATATCCTACCTACTGCGAAAGTATAGTGCCAGCATGGAAAAAGTACGAAATAGGAATACGAGGGAAGTTTTTGGCAAGCTATGAAAGCAAGAGCAGTTCTCCATCTGGAAAGGATGTGAACTTTTTTGATGAGATATTTTGTGTTTTATATAAGCGGAGAGGTAGTTTGCAATGTGCAGGTTCCATTTGCATACCATGTGGGACTTGAGATTGAGATACGGTGATGTGAGGAGGTATAGAATAGCATAGCAATGATATCATAACATTCCCTCGCAATATTAACACGAAATGAATGCTTCGTTTTTCATTTGAGTAAAAAAAGATAAAAAAAAAGAGTGATTCCCATTCCCTGAGCTTATCTCCCCCATATCATACGAGTATCGTGTTGGTCGAATCCTCCCGCGCGTAATCATGCGATTCCAGCTAGGAGAATATTCCCACGGGTCTGTCCACGGGTTTGTTTGTGAGTTTGTGAGTTGGTGAGTTGTTGAAGAAACGCATAGATAGACTTGATTACCAGATGTAATGATAATGATAATGACAATGATAATGATAATGATAAAGGTTAATTTAATTTAATTTAATTTACTTTACTTTACTTTACTTTCTTACATACCTAGGTAGGTAGGTAGGTAGCTCGAGGGTAGGTAGGTAGGTAGGTAGGTAGGTAGGTAGGTATTTCGATAAAGTCTCGGAGGTGGAGTTATTGCATTGTTTGTTTGTTTGGTTGGTTGGTTGGTTGGTTGTTGGTTTGGTTTGGTTGGTTGTTTGGGGAGGATTTTTGGGGAGGATTCTTGGGGAGGATTTTTGGGGAGGATTCTTGGGGAGGATTTTCGATCGTCCCGCGAGCTCGCGAGCTCGCCTCCTTTTTTTGTATGTACTCTTGCTCCTGGATTGAGTTGAGGTTTGTGTTTATGTTTATGTTTGAGTTATGAGGGTGATGGGTTGGATGATAAGTTGGTTAGTTGGTTGGTTGGTTGGTTGATTAGTTGGTTGGTTGGTTGGTTGGTTGGTTGATGTATTTTGACGTACTTTGATTAGTTGACGTGTTTTGACGTATTTTGAAGGGTGGCTTGGCGCTTTGTGGTTTTTTTCTATCTTTCTTTCTTTCTTTCTAGGTATGGTGAGTGAGTGAGTGGGTGGACAGAAACTGGAATTGGAGCTGGAATTGACACGTGATGGAGGGGCGTGGGCGTGAGCATAATCGATCGATGAGTGACGGGTGACGACGGGTGGGCGAGGCGCTGAGGCTGTTTGGTTGTTTGGGTGGATGGGTGGATGGATGGCTGTTTGGATGGATGGGGGTGCAGGGAGGAGGGAGGAGGGAGGAGAGTTGGTGTACGTAAATATTGAGTGTTTATCTATCGTTTGGGGATTTGGGGATTTGGGATGGGAGGTCTTTTGTACGTGATTTTGAGGAGAGGAGAGGGGTAGGTGTCTTGCTGTTGATATGGATTTGGGTATGGATATGGATTTGGGTGTGGATATGGATTTGGATGTGGATATGGATGTGGTTGTGGATATGGATTTGGGTGTGGATATGGATGTGGTTGTGGATATAGTTATGGTTATGGCTATGACTATAATAGCTTGTAGGGATTTGCTAGTCCTGGGGTTTATTTGGTTGTTTGGTTGTTTGGTTGTTTGGTTGTTTGGTTGTTTGAGGCTGGAGATTTGGGGCTGGATGGGGATAGATGGATAGATGGATAGATGAAGAGAGGGAGTGCAGGAATACAGAAGATCATCAATCGATCGAGAAAATCTACAGGAAGGGAAGTAGTTGGATGTTGGTTACAGCGCGGCCGAAGATTAGATTTGTGTGGGAAGTTTCCTTATATTTTGCGAGGTTCTGAGTTTCTTTTCTGGTCTTTTTTTTTTCTGATGGGATATTTTTATTTGAGTTTACGTTTTGGTTTTCGCATTTCGTGTTTAGCTGTTTGTTGCTGCTTCTTGTTATTCTTCTTCTTCTTCTTCTTCTTCTTCTTCTTCTTCTTCTTCTTCTTCTTCTTCTTCTTCTTCTTCTTCTTCTTCTTCTTCTTCTTCTTCTTCTTCTTCTTCTTCTTCTTCTTGCTGTGGTTTCGGACTTGGAAGTTGGAAGTTTGAATTTCGTTGTGTGGCATGCATGTAGAGGTTTGAGTCGAACTTCTAATTCCTATTACGCACGCGGATCGATCATTGCATTCGAAATATCTCCTCTCATGCGTGCGGATTGTCATTCCTGCTCATAAGCTTTCGTTCCATTCCTCGGGTATTAGTCTCTTTCCGGAGCGTTTTCAAAGACGTCAAGCAGAACGCTTTCTTATCAACTGGAATGCGGATATAGTGGTGAATGAGAATCGTAGAGTTGCTTGATATCATATCTCATACTTCGTTCATTCAGATCTCTTCTCTTTACATTCGTATCTCTATCTCGATTTCAGATTTGTCGGACATAGATAGATGAATAGTGTGGTTGGAAGATTTTGGAGATATACATATACTCGCTACTCGAGTTTCTTTTTGATACTTAGCCTACGTCTTTATCTCAGATTCTCAGTCTCGTTTTCAAGAGATTTTTCAATATGGCTTTACGAGTTGCACAAGGTATGTACTCAATCTCCAACCTCCACAACCCCAAACACAATTTCTAGCCCCCAACATCCTCTTCACAAAATAATCCGTCTAACCTCCGCCCTCCCCAGTCTGTGGCATCTGGTTCTGGCTGGCCTTCGCCTTCTTCCTCTTCGTCATCTTCCACCAATCCAACCTCGTGCTCCCCAACCCCAACCTAGACTCTCCCTCCCAATTCCCCTCATCCATCTCCCCCAAACCCCTCACCATCCAACAACGCATCTCGCGCTCCGAATCCGCCTGGCGCACCTCCGTCTCGCTCCGCCACGAAATGGCCTCCCACCACCCCAAATACCCACACATCCCTCTCTTCCCCGCTCAAAAACTCTCCGACTTTTCCAAAACCCCTTACACCCTCTGGGACTTCTTCCCCGCAACCTGGACCTGTCCGCACGATATCCAGCGCGTAGGCCGTCTCGGGGACGGTGGAAAATGGGTTTGCGGCATGAGTCTCTATGAAAAACACCGCCCTTCTTCATCTTCTTCCGCATCCACCATCTCCTCCTCCTCCCAAACCACAAACCCAGACGAAAGCGGCATAACCATCTACAGCTTCGGCGTCAACGACGAATCCACCTTCGAAGCCGAGATGCTCTCTCGCATCCCCAGCGCCCAAATCCACGCCTACGATTTCTCCGTTTCGAAATTCGGGCCCCAGCTCTCCTCCTCCTTCGCCTCGCGCGCACACTTCCACAAATACGGGTTGGGAGCGAAAGATATCCCCTCGCGCACGCCTCCCTTCTACACGCTACACACGCTCATGAAACAGAATAATCATTCGTACATCGACATACTGAAGATTGATATCGAAGGGTCCGAGTACACCGCGCTGGATGCGTTTATGGATTTTCATGATGAGGGGGGGAGTGGGGATGGGAAGTTACCCATCGGACAGGTCATGATCGAGTTGCATTTGGTGGATGATGAACATGTGCATTTTGAACGCTTTACGAAGTGGTGGGAGCGATTGGAGAAATTCGGTATGAGACCTACGTGGTTCGAGACGAATTTGTTGGCGGTGACGCTGGGTGAGGGGAAGACGGATCCCAGGTGTGTGGAGTATGTGTGGGTTAATGTGAAAGATGAGAGGAGTGTTTTGTTAGGGGAGTAAAAGCTTGGATTTGGGGGTGTAAGAATGTCCTAGAGATATATATTTTCTTTTTTTTACCTTCTGTGGGTATCTGACCCTGGTTTGGGATTTGGAAGAGGCGACTGGATTGGGACTTTTGGTATATATGGGTATGGATGAGTCTGGCTGACTGATCAAGACAGCAAGAGGTATGCTTGTAAATGAGATGTATATTATGATATAGAATCTATCTATTTGTAATAGATCTGCTAAAATGCGTGCCTTGACAACATTAAAGAGTTTCCAAGCCATGATATGTCATCCAAAAATATAAATAGTATATGGAAAACTAAATCCAGGGATCTTATATGTATATGACACAAACGCAATGGAAGCAACCCCAAAAGTGTTAATTAATACGATATATATATCTCACAATCAACAAACCACCTACCTAACACTTTACAACGATTTCTTCCCCTCACCACCCCTCTCCCTCCTCCTAATCAACCCCTCCAATCTCCTCAACCCAAACATTCCCGGAAGCACCAAATCGAAAAACCAACTGCCAATCCAATTTCTCGCAAACCAAACAATCCACGTTTTATTTCCCCTCCAAAGCGTTCTCTGTCCCCCATTCACAACCGCATCTACCACACCCTTTGCATACTCCATATTGGGCATCGCGTTTCCACTCTGACTATGCTTTACTCGAGTCTGGAATTCATCTTCGATTTCGAGGTAGAGCGACGAAGGGGGGAGTGTGCGGGGTGTACGCGCGATGTTGGATTGTACGCCACCTGTTACAATGACCATTACGCGCACAGAATAGGGCGCGAGTTCGAGACGGAGGGTGCGGGAATAAGCGTGCAGGGCGGCTTTGGAGGCGTTGTAGACGCTGCCGAAGACGTAGGGGAGGATCTGGTGGTGGGGTGTTAGGATGTTGTTTGAAGCGAAGTGATGCTTCAGACGGGATGGGATGAGAGTATGGGATGAACTTACAGCTGCTAAACTTCCAATATTGACAATGAGTCCCTTTCGTTTAATCAATAGAGGTACAAAAGCCTGGCACATAGCCATGACTCCAAAAACATTCGTCTCAAAACAATGGCGCGCATCGTCCAAATCTACATCCAAAGCAGGTAGCGTACAATTTCTTCCCCTAAACTCTATACATTAGCAGCGCATCCCCAATCGCATCTCTCACCATGAAACCCTCCACAATCTCTCCCAGAAATATGTTCCTCACTCACGCATTATTAACCAGCACATCCAATCCCCCAATCTCCCCATTCTCAACCCATCCCTCGATTTCCCTCTTGGCTTCCTCAATACTCTTCACGTCCGTAACATCGAGACTCAAAGTTCTCATACCCAATTCCGCCAAATCTGTTATTTTATTCGCCGAGCGAGCGCTGGCAATAACGAGATAGCCGCGAGCATGAAAATCGAGGGCGAGGGAATGTCCGATTCCGCCTGCAGTGCAACTGCGGGTTTGTTAGTTTAGATATATGGTGTGAAGGGGAAATGGAAGCTGTACCCTGTGATTAGGACTGTTTTCTGGGTGGCCATGATGAGGTAAGTTGTGTTAGTATAGCAGGTATATTGAAGAAGCAGTCGCAGTTACGAGTGCACACTGACGGCTAAATGCTAAATGCGAAAATGGGAAGGAAGGAATGTGAAGCTAGAGACTGCTCTAGGAAGGGAAAAGCGAGAAGGGTCTCAGGACGCAAGGAAAGATGTCTTCCAGAACAGAAGAGAAACGAAAACATTATACCACCTTGAGCCAAGATGAAATCATACTGTGAAGCTTGGACTTATCAATTCCGTTGGAGTTTATTTATCTTGAAGCTTGAGAGTTGTGGTTTGTTGTTGATAAGAAAGATGGGGGATTCACGCTTGGCATAGCTTGATAGTTGTGCAAGGTTAGGTACCACCAACTGTAGGTTACATGGAAAACCGAGACGCCAAACAGAAGATGAAAACACGCATTTTTCAAATACTTCTTAATGATATCAATATCCAACCAAATGTCGATGATATATAAAAATGATATGTAAAAGCTTTATATGTATACATTCAGCTTTCAATTCAAAATAGTGATCATTCCATTTGATATCAAATATTGAAAAGACAGAGTATTTTGGGTGTCCCAGTGTCTCCAACTTGCTGCAAAATATTTTTTGTCCTTCCTATAACACCTGAGTGTTGTGATTCTGATAACTCAACGTGTCAATGGAATATTTGATCATTATAAATGTCCATTATATGGCCTCTAAATACATAAATTGTAATGCCAATATGTCGCTCATAAACCGAGGCCCAAAACGCTCTCGATATGCAGTTGCCATGATATCTATACAACGCCAATAACCATGCAATTCAAACCCCAGACCTGGATGCATCCACCATAAACAAACTAAAAAAGGGTATTTTTCTTCCTAGGACTTTCATCCTCCTTAAGCAAACATTTGCTTTCGAGCCACCTCGCAAATTTCGTAGACGGGACATCAACTGCCCTCCAAAATACATCTGCTGTCCATAATATAATTGGTCCATAAACTAGCAATCCGGCCCCCCAAAAAGCATGTCTACCTATAAAAGAATTCTTTCCAATCGTATTTTCGAACAGAGGTCCAAAACGAGGTTCGAGGATGGTGAGGCAAAGATTGTGTGTCAAATATAGGGCATATGATATATTGCCTAGATATTGAGGAATCGGTAGATTGAAAAGAGATTGTAAGCTAGTAAGTTGTGTGCATGCAAGTACGATTTGAAAGGCTGCCAGACAGAACCAAACTCTCTGTCCACTATATGGTTCCGGAGTATGCGCATTGAGGGTTGAGAGGAACGGAATTTCGTCAACATGCTCGTTTGTCCAAGAGGAAATATAAAGACCACATATAACGTTAAAAATCCAGAATACCTTCATGCAAATGCTTTTATTGGTTGCCGTACTGATACTCGAAGTCTCGGATGCTGTATCAATGGATAATTTTCTAGTTTCATCGCCAAATTCGGTAGTAGGAAGGATAGGGGAGGATTCGGCAGAGTTCGATGGCGTCGAATTATATGATTGGAGGAGTGTAACTTCGGCAATGAACATTCCGCCTAGAAATTCAACGGCGTGTAATTGTGCGCTCCAGAAACAGAAAGACATGATGCATGCTAGAATGAGAAGCCGCATATTTATACGAGCATGAGAAAGTCCAAGTATAACAATAAATAGAAGCATCGATTGCGCGAATTCCACAGGGATTGTCCAAAGTGCTGGATTGTAACGTGGCAGAGGCAATGAAGGGTCGTCCCACCTCCAGGATGATTGTAAAAGCTGCCAACAAGTTTCGTACCAATTCCCAATCTGGGCGCTGAGTGACCATAAGGGAAATCCGTATCGAGCTTCGGACAGCTCATAATATACAGCTATAGACATTATAAGAAGTGTTATGAAGGATGGCAAGAAGAGACGGACCGCGCGGCGGAAGACGGACGACGATAATGTAGATGCAAGTGCCGAGTATTGTTGAGAGTGTATTTGCTTAAGAGGTTTGTAGGTGAGGACGAATCCAGAAATGATGAAGAATATATGTACCATTGGTCTGGCAGAATATAGTACTCGAACAAATGGGAGTTGTATAGGTGATGACGGGGCACCATCTTCATAAAGTCCATATGGCTCAGTCCACCATCCAATATTCTCCTCAGTGTAATGCCCCATGAATACGATAAAAGAAGCCACTCCGCGGAGGCCATCGAGATATGAAGTGGGATGCAACTTTTGCGTCTTTGGCGAACTAGGTCGTATCGTTCTTCTCTGTAAGAAACTGGGTATACATCCATATGCGAGCTTTTGAAGTAGGCGTTTCCCTGAACTCAAGACGACCGTGTAGTCAGAATTCTTCTGCGAATCTGGTTCCATTATTGCCCATAGCATTTGGGGTTTATAGCCCTTGGCTACCATCATGAGGAACAGAGTTCAGTACCGACAATACCTGATTGTGCCGTACTGTTAAGAGTCGTGATAGTTTCTATGAATAGAAAGATGTTTGACTCTCTCACAAAGATCGAACGGTTCTGTGTGCAGTCTAGTATTTCTGCAATGCCATGTAAATATGTTAAAGAAACTCAGCGGGGATATCTAATCAAAATCAAAGATCTCGCAATGAAAGTAAGAGAGATTTGGGTAAGGGAAAGACATGAAGGAAATATTCACTCGGCAAGAGCATCTACTCATTCCTCAAACCATACAGCCCTCAAGCATTTGACTCGGTCCACAGTCATGAACAGAGAACAAGCCTCTTTCGGATGGATCGACTAATTTGCGGGGGCGTCGCTGGTGAATTTAAAGTTATATTTTTACTCTCAAGCTCCGATTTGTCTTGAATTGAGGCCCCGACTTTTACCCCTTTGGCTTTAGTTTCATGGTATGACATTTCCTACTCGTTGCCATTCACTGTTTGCAACAAGAGTGATGCTTGAAGTGATTTGCTTGTTGATCCTGAATGGGATGATATTTCCGTACCCGACATAGCACGTCGATCAGTCACGCTTGTGGTTTGTCGATGAAACGATCATTTTGTTTCGACTTTATTTCCCAGGAAATATCCTCAAGTAAATGCTTGATCGGTTCAATCCTTGTGTTGCATTTTTCATCTCTAACAAGTCTGCAGAGCCAATGCTACAGTTTCTGCTTGAGACGCATCATGCAACTTTGAAATCCTCCTCCTGTTACGTTGAAGAGCGCGGCTCGAGTAGGTGCTGCAACTTGCCAGTAGTTGCAACTTGGAGTAAAAAGTGGCAAGATACGGTGGGATATCTCCACCAATAGAACCATCAAGGGCATCTGTAAATTGAGCTGCTACTGGTGATTAGACGGTTCAGCTGAGCGGGTGGTGGAAGCGGGAATGCTCTCCGACCAAAAAGTGTCTAAGTCAGGAGAACCTTGTTTGATGGATGGATCATAGCCCATGGGAATTCCATGATGGAATGAATTGGTGGAGCACGGGAAAGACCCTGACTAAAGTTGGAGGTTTCAGACCACCATCTGGGATTCTTGGGTTCTAGAACCAGTCGAGTTGATAAAAGATTGGATATATAATATAAATAAATTCCATGGTTGGATTCTTCTAATATCAAACTGTAGAGGTAGAGGATAGGATCCAAGAGGAACTGGAAGGAAGGAGAGACATCAAGTTTCCCATCGTCAGTGTCGCAGACTCGCAGTGTCACTTCTGAGATCTATGATGTGGTTGAACATTGAAGAAAGTGATCTAGGTTTTATTTGTTTAACATAGACATGGCGGCGTGAGTTGTGATTTGTCAAGTATTATATCAATCCTTTTTTGGGGTTACTGATCATCTACCAAAGCTTCACTACCGGCTTGGCATCTTTATCCAGTTGTATCTACGATATCGTTATCGAGAACTCAACTCTGTTCTGTACAAGACAAGGTAAAGATCTTGCAGGACCTTCAATTTTCATACTTATTATAGTAACCTTATACTCGTATTCACATTGCTCACATTGCTCAACTTACTCAACTTACTCAACTTACTCAACTTACTCAACTTACTCAACTTACTCAACTTACTCAACTTTACTCAACTTACTCAACTTCTTGTCTACCGGTATCCAAATGATTACAGTAAAACCTCTCCATAAGGATCCCTTCTATAAGGATAATCTCTCTATAAGAATATATTTTTCAATCCCAAAAATTTTCAGGATTAAAAATAACCTATATCCTTAAAACCCCTCTATTAGGATATTCTTATATTTTTTGATTCCAAAATTACATATATATTTTTATTAGATTAATTGAATTAACAGAATTAGTTATTATATTAAAATTTCTAAAAAATTTAATTGAAATTTTAAAAAATATCACGAAAATGGCCCGATCGGAATTAAACAGAAATAAATTAATATTATATCGAAATTAGTTAGAATCTTTATACAAGGATACCTCTTTATATCCTTAAAAAAAACTATAAAGATCAGTATCCTTATGAAGAGGTTTTACTCTACATCCATCCGATCATTCTTTACCCAAATCAATCAATGTTTACAACAAAGTATAAATGATGTTTATCATTATCAGCCTCGTAAACAGATGACGAACCCCCTAATATATTTCCATCCACAATCCACAAATCCCTGGCAAGGTGTGGTCATACTTCGACAATGCAATTAATTTGATAATGAATATCATCATCACCTCGAAATTTCATCCTGCGGAGTGGATTGGAGATGTACACAATCCGGCTGGCTCAACGTGCTTCTGCTTGCAAGTCTTCAGTCTGCCTGACCCGAAACATCACAGTCGCACCCTACAATCCGTGCCGTCGACTCTGCAGACCACGTCGAACATATGGCGTACAATTGATTCGGCTTGAGTGTCCCACGTTTGCGCTACGAGAATTTCATAGCTCTTCTTGTCAAATGTCAAGCTATTGCTGAGCCAGCTGAGGTAGTTTGGCAACGACCGGTCTCAGTCTCATATTGAGATTTTCACTAGGGGCTTTGATGCCAAATGTGCCATCATCGTGCCAACTAGAGTCTGGGTTGCTTTAATGAACGATCAAAGCTGAGGAAGCTTGCACGTGATGTATACAATGTATCAAACGAGGGTCGGTGCGAAGAGTGATATTGGGTGTGTTTCCCTATTCTTCATTAGTTGTGTCTGGGCTAATGAGATGAGCGAACAGAGAGTGTATCGATTCACCAGTTGATTCGTACATATAATTATCTCCAGCGTTCGTTCAACGGGTAAGAATACTCATACAAACAACATAAAAGACGAAAATGGTGGTATGGTGGACAAAGTTACACCGCTGAATGTGACGGAGAAAATGAGATATGGCGCAGATACATATCGAAAAGGATTTCTTCCATCATCTACCTCCATCTTAGGAGAAAATCAGCAAGGAGCCAATGACGCACATAATCGGGCTCTTCTGCGGATCAGAATCTACATATAATATCATGATAAGAAGGCGTGGAGGAAGCACAATTTATGATTGTACGATGATATATTCTAGTACGCCTCACAGTTGATGCACATGCACTCCCGCTGGAATCATCTATAATATCCAGCCTTTTCCCTGACGGGTTTCTCACTCAGTGATTGGGCCGCCTAAACTCATGCCCAGGTCGTTGAAGTGTCTATCTTATCAATCTTGCTCGTGCAAGAAGAAAATTGGACATCCAAATTCGAGCGAATTGAGAGACTGCCGTATTGCAAGTATGAATCGTCTTCAGACTCATGTGAAGGATGTAAAAACGGGGGAGGGGGGTGGGAAAGATTCCCGTTCACCGACTTGCGCTCTTTAGCTCTTTCACGCGCCTTCTACGGTACAGCTGGCTTGTTGGGGCGATGTCCACCATAAATCAACTCTAGGCACGTTGCAGCTTATTGGCAACAACTAATCGCCAGATATCGGCCTCTGATCTCCTAATTTTTGTCTCCTTCTTTCTTGTTTTCTAAGCAAGATTCCCGGCACTCTGTTGATGCTTACCCTGATAATTATGTAAAACCTGGATCAGCAAAGCAGGCGCCCTCCACTTTCCAAACCTACGGGAATCGATACTCCTGCTTCTTTGAGTGTAGCGAACCTCGCTTCTATTTTCTGTTTCACTGTGCGGAAACAACTGCCTGCGATTGACATTATTATTCTCCTCCCACTAAATATTTCAGTCGGGGAGACTGCGTTACGTAGGCTACCAAAGGCTCGAGCAATAGCCTAATTGCTAGAGCCAAGCTCGGTGTGATTCTACACAGAACATGGTTGGCTATGAAAGTGCCTCTGTAAATACGACTACGATGAGCAGGCAAGTCTCATACTTGCTTGCGACTGCCTTTGCGCTGAAATCTAACGAAGGGGGCACTCAAACGCGAAAGTCAATTGCGATTTCTACATATTTTTTGTAGATAAGCTTTGCTCTTGCAACCCGACATTTGACTGGCAAGTCTTGCAAAATTCACGGTGGTGGCAAAACATAGGATCATATGATGAGAATTCGAAAGCTAGAAATGCTCTGTTATCCAAGGTAAATTATTTATCATTATCTAGCAAATTGCAAAACGCCTTGAATTCTGGCCACACTACGTGTATTCACATGTCAATCTCACTCCTGAGCAGTCCCAGCTTTATCCCAACGTTAACCGATAAATCTTTAATGCTAAGATCTGGAGCAAGCAAAATAGGAAACGGGACTTCATAACCGAATTCTTTGAAAAGCCAATTTCTAAACTCGGCTCCAATCATACTATCCAAGCCAAACGACGCCACAGACGTCCCTTCCAAAGGCATATCTTCGATAGAGATGGCGAGTATATTTGATAACTTCTTCGCGACCTGGGCTGATATGATGTTGATAACATGCTCAGGTCCTGCAGTAATGGCGGCTTGTATTTGCTCAATCGTATTGCCGGATGAGGACTTTGTCCCGCTATTGCCTCCTGACCCCGCAACTTCACGAATTTCGGCACGAAGATGTCGAAACCTTGGGTTTTCAAACCAAAAAACATCAGTTGTATGGATCGAAGATAATGCACTTGCAACAGTCGAAGGGTCAAGGCCCAATACAATTTGTGAATCTTGAAGAATTGCGTTGCCTGCCGATGGCTGGTCCTTTATCGCTGTTTCAAATCCGCAGATCATTTCGTCTTCATTGATTCCGAAAATTCCTCTTCGACTTAGTAATACTTCAATCTCTTGGTGTTCACTAACATAACCCACATCAAGAATCGCTGGAAGCACGACTGATACAGCGGGAAGACCTTGCACATTTCGGCCCCACGCAAGAGAGTCCAAGTAGCAATTCCCAGCGCTATAGTTGCTCTGCCCAGGATTTCCAAGTGTAGCGGATATCGAACTCAGCATGAGAAAAAAGTCGAGACAGTGGCCAATGAGACCTCTATGGAGATTTTCTGCCACCTTTACCTTGGGATCTATGGTACCTTTAAATTGATCGTAGCTCATTTTCTCAAAAAGCGAGTCCTGTAATTTTAGTCAACTATTGATTCATCACAGAATGTGAGGGTCCCTACATTCAAAACCATAGCTGCATGCACAACCCCACGGATAGGACGTTCAGAGCTCTCCTGGGCAATTACACTCGAAAGGTCCTTTTCATTTGCAGCGTCTGCTCGATAGACGTTAACCGAAGCGCCTTCTTTCCTCAAAGATTTGACTAGTTGCGCTGCCTCCAACTTGTCAAGCCCAGAACGAGAAACAAAAGCGAAGTGCCTGGCGCCTCTTCTCATCATCCAAATCGTTAGACTACGGCCAAGCCCGCCAAGGCACCCAACCAAGATGTAGCTTGCACTCGAGTTGAATCTGAGTTTAGTTGAGTTTTGTACCTATAGCCGCAGTTAGATCTACTATTGATATCACACGAGATTTTAGCATACCTCGATGAAATCTTCCCCGTATCCGTACGTGATGGTAGCCTCTTCAATGCTTGTTAAGTTCGTGGAAGCCATTCCTGCATTTGAGAGTTCCTGAATGCTATATTTCTTGGTTCGCTGATGGAGAATATCACTGTGGTTCTTCAAATGGTCAATGGCTCCAGTCAGGATAGATCCAATCGAAGTTTTATCCTGCTTGTACAGCATGTCAATACTTGTAGACAGGAATGTCGCACCTCTGGTAAATGGTAAAGCGTCAGGCGGTTCCAAAATGGTGCCGTTAGAAAGGACAAATATCGTTCCCGGTGGAACGTGGCGCCATATTTCCTGACTTAGTGAAGAGAATTCATGCGATATGATAGAGGCTAACCGCTTCTTGCTAATCAGCCTCTTGAGGGCCAAAGGTACATCCGTTGTTGAACTTCTGATCAATTCAGCTTCCGAAATTCCTAATTCGAGACATTTTTTTTCATCTTCTACGCTTCCAACAATTAGAGTGTAAGTGTAGCCGATAGCTTTACTGATACTGGTAAAAGCCTTGACAAAGCTAGCTGGTGCCGGGAGTAACAATATATGATGGTCTTTCTTTGCTTGGGCTGAGTTGACGACGGCATTCCAAACATGGCACAAACTAGGCAAGATAGCTACGATGTCATCCGCGCACATGTTGACAGGTTGAGTATCAAGGTAACTTACGCGCACTAAAGTTGAGAACGCTTTGTGGGTATAGGTCACGATATTTTGGCCTAAAAGCGAGTTGTTGAGGCCCTTTCCGGTAGCGACGATTTTCCCTGCAATTAGTCGTGCCCTTTGACTCTGGAATTGAACATCAGCTGAATTTACTTCTGAAGCAAATACTTGCATTTCGACTTCATTATCTGCTAGCTCATCCTGTTCCGATAGGTTCTCTTCATTGAAGAACAGTTTTCCATCCACCACTGAGCCTTGGAGTGTTCTCCCGGTAGTCAACAACGTTCTTGTAGTTTCGAAGGATTTAGCCAAAATATTGTTCAGACGATAATGTGGAACTAAGCGGCTGATATGGATGCTTCCATTTTGGAGCCAGAATTCCGTCTCTTCATCTGCAGATCCGCTTTCTTTCTTAGGTATTGTCGAGACGATAGCGTTCATGATGCTAGTAGGGTGTTCTCCGAGGTCAACATCTAGAATCGTGATTTTCGTGCTGGCTCGCTCTGCCAGAATTGCCCGAATTAAACCTACAGCCAACGAGCCCCCGATAAGTTTCCCTTCATTGACTCCGGCTGTCAACCATAAAATTGGAATGCCTGAGCACAATAATTTCTTCAAGGATTCAAATGAACTTTTGTCCAATGACGAGAGGAAATTGCCGTCGATGTCATCAACAATTAGATTGCTATCTCCGATAACATCAAAGTTGCCAAGTTCTTTGCATTCGACGTGCCATTGGTGCTCAAGAAATTTCTCTGTTGTTTTCATCATTAAAGTTGATTGTCCTTTGAGTGAAAGTACAGTAGCTTTGTTTTTGTGCATGACTCCTCCATTCATGCGAAATTTCTGGTCTCCAGGACATGAAAGAATCACGGCACTGTCAAATGGACCGAATCGAAGGTTGCGGGATTCGTGATCGTGAACGCAAAGCGCCTTTTCCAAGGAAATGCCGAAGGGGATACTTGTGTGAAAAATGGCATACCCTTTGTCATTTCTGATCGATCTTGCCAGCAAAATTACATCGTTCGCTGCTTCGTCTGATAGTTCTTTGCTAACCACAACTAGATCTTGTGATGTTGGAATAGATGGAGTAGATCCCAGAAGAGTAACATTTGGTACAAATATAGAGGTTATTCTGTTATCGATTGAGGATAGTCTTTTTAACTCCCCGTCTTGATCCGGATCAATACTGCATATTGTACAGGATGCAGTTGAAGATAAAATTTCGAGCAAAGTCTTGACAAACAACACAGTGTATTGGCCAAGTAATAGGACACGTTCTAGTGGACTTTTGTGGTTTGCTAAATCGACGATTTTGGTAATTAATTCTAAGCCTGTGCCGGCAGTAGTGGTTATGGGCGTATCTTTGGAAGTGGGACGAAGATATTCAGGCACAAGATGGGCAATATCAGGTTTCCAGACGACTCCCATGTATGGTTTTGGTCTGACTTTTTCTATCTCGGCTTGTGGTGGTGCCGCAGCTTCGTAAGTAACTGTTCTGAGATCTCTTATGTCGAGGATGATTTCGCCAGACTTGCCTTTGAGCTGAGCACTATTGTTGGCATAACGACCGAAAGTTTCAGACCACGCAACAGCCTTCCCTCTCGATTCAATGTCGGTTTCGGGGAACCACAGGGAGATTTCTTCTATCTTGATAGGGACGCAACCAAACTGCATGCTTTTATAAAGCCCTTCGTTGAGAGAAATAATCATGAGCTGTAGACATGCATCAATAGAGGAGGGGTGTAAAATATATCTCGACTCTCCTGTCATTAACCCACTCTTAGTGGTCAAATCGACGTCGGCGGTAGCTTCCTTGATACCTTTCGCAGCAATAATATTATGCAGTCCCTGGAAACTTGGGCCATAGTTGAATCCTACTCTAGAGAAAGAGGAATACCATCTTTTACTTGATGTTGACTGTGTCATCTTGTTGTGAGATGTTGGTGGCTCATTGAAAGAGGTGTCTGCTCTGGGTGTAGGATTGGCAGCAATCATGCCTTCCGAATGAGTTTGCCATCTACCCTCTGCGAAAGATTCAACCACGAAACCGTACCAGATAGCTTCTATTTCTTTGCTACTTTTAGTTACTGGCTGTAGACGTAGTTGTACCTCCAGTCCATCGTCTGTGTCTGGGATCACCATCGCAAGTTTGAAGGATGTATCCCGAAAACGTACCCCTTGATACCGTATGTTTAGCATTGTGGAGTCTAGGACTTGCCTGAGCGCTTCAACTGCCATTGACAAGTAGCCTGCAGCTGGAAATACAACAGATCCGCCAAGATTGTGATCAAAAAGCCATGGAATATCTTTGAGACGAAGCTTGTTTTGCCAGACCAGTCCTGATAACCCTACTATCCGACTTCCAAGCAAATCATGCCTAAGAAAACTCTTGCAACGTTGCGCTCTACTCATGCTTGGCTCAGCCCAATATGTTTTCTTGTAGTTCCATTGGTATGGAGGTAAATCAACGAGGAATTGAGGAGTTGAGCTGGCCGCATTTGCATTCCCAATACAATTAACAAGGTTTATATTGATTGATGCACCAAGTAAAAACAGCTCTCCTGCCAATTTCAAAAGTTGAATGGAATCATCGGTCTTTCGAACGAGTGTTGGAATGTAGTTGAAGCGCTCGATACCCAGATATTGTAGTATTTGCTTAAAGGGTCCAGAGAGAGCTGCATGCGGCCCAACCTCAATGGCACACGTGACTTTTTCTAGACCGGTAGTCTCGAGTACCGCACTTACTGCCTGTTCAAACTTGACTTTGCCCCTCAAATTTTCACACCAATACTTAATTGAGAGTGTGTCTTCGAGGATTTCTCGACCTGTCACCGATGAGATCATCCTTGCTCGAGGTAATCTCTTATTAGACGTATGATTTTCCAGCCTTGTAGTAGCCAAATTATATAGCTTCTCATATTCTGGGGCAACAGCATCCATATATGGTGAGTGGTATGCCTTTCCAGTGTCAAGCTCTCTAGCAAAGATTTTTTCGGCATCGAGTTGGTTCTTCACTTCTTGAATACCTGAAACGGAACCACTGAGGGTAGTGCTTCTCGATGAATTAATACAAGCGATGACAACATCACTAGTATCTTGGATATATTTATTGACATGCTCGGCTCCAAGTCCGACCGCCAGCATAGTACCACATACTGCACTGCGCTTGACAGTATATCCTCGATAGAACGCTGAAATTATCGCATCACCAGCTGAAATTAAACCCGCTGCATATGCTGCCGCGATTTCACCAGAGGAGTGTCCTACAGTGACGGTTGGCAGGATTCCCCATTTGGCCATAAGATTCACCAGAGCAATTTGGATACCGGTACATACAGGTTGCGATATTTCTGCATCGTTTAGACGACTAGTTTCTGCTGTATCCAACAAGACATCTTCTATTTTCCAACATGCTGGAGGATCTAGTCTCTGCAAAATGTCGTCTAGTGATCGAATTGTGTCGAGAAATGACGGGAAAGTTTTCATTGCCTGAGAAGCCATACGAGGCCATTGTGCACCTTGCCCGGTAAAGATAAACATGAATTGGGGTTCAATTGAAGGAGCTGCTCCCAATTTGAAGGAGCCTGATGAAAATTTGTCATCATGTTCCAAATCCGAAGTTATTGTGAAAGCTCTATGATTAAACTTAGATCTTGAATTCAGAGTATGTGCAAGATCTATAATGTAGAAATCATCAACAACTTTTGAATGTGCCTCTATGTTTCTCAAGAGGGTTGTTTTATCGTGGGCTGAGAACGGTACTAATATGGGTCTTGATGTTGACTTATCAACAGGGCTTTCCGTTTTCGCTACTCCGTGCTGGTAGGAAGGATATAAGGATTGGATGCCCTCAATAATTACGTGGCCATTAGTACCGCCGTAACCAAATGAGTTTACACTTGCTCGTCTGACTGAATGGTTATCGGGCCATGGTTTTGTCTCGGCGTGAACCTTGATATTCCACTCCTTCTCTTTGACTAGACTGGTCGTTAGATCGAGTATTGCAAATTTCTGAAATTCACTTACTTTCAGGGTTGATTTTTTGGAACCCGCAAACTCCTGGTATGATGCCAGCTTCCGTCATCATTGCGGCTTTCATAACTGAAAATACTCCACTTGCAGCCTCACTGTGACCTATATTCGGCTTGATCTACGCCTTTTAGTAGTCATTTAAGGCGAGGGGACGAAAAACTCACTGCTCCTACGAACAAAGGTGCATTCTTGCTTCTATTGTCATTCATGGCATTTGAAACAGCTTTTGCTTCAATTGGATCTCCTGTAGGGGTTCCTGTCCCGTGCATCTCAAGATATAAAGTTTGCGACGGGTCTAGGTTGGCTTTTTCGTATGCTGCTCGCATGACTCTCTCTTGGCCTTTGACACTTGGATAGGTTATTCCCATTCCCGGAACTTTTCCATTTCTATAGAATTATGTCAGCTTTGATTCTCATAAAATGAATCAAATTTACTTGCGTATTTACGGAAGAGGAACGAATAACCCCTCGGATAGGATCATTGTCTCGGATCGCGTCGGAAAGAAGCTTAAGATACAGCACTCCCACTCCCTCGGCACGCCCATATCCGTCTGCAGAAGCATCAAATGTGCGACAAGTTGAAGTTGGCGACAACACGCCCAGCTTGGCAGTGTTCATATGCTGATCTACTGTGAGAATAATATTTACTCCTCCAGCGAGAGCGGCAACGCAGTCTCGACTTCTTAACGCATGGCAAGCATTGTGAATTGCGTATATAGACGAAGAGCAGGCAGTGTTTATAGTGAAGCTAAAACATTAGAAAGTTCTTAAGTGCATAAGCTTGCGATAGGTAGCAAAACTCACCTAGGACCTTGAAGATTGAAAGTATTACCAACGCGGTTACTGATAAGACCCGGATCTACCCCAGTCGCCGAATAACTATGTCGAAAGTCTGTCTCTCTGAACGATATCTGTTGATAGTCGGCAGTAAAGCTACCAATAAACACGGCAGTGTTAGAGCCAGAGAGTTCCTCAAGGGTTAGACCAGCCGATTCAAAACACTCATAAGCAACTTCCAGTATTTTACGCTGCTGAGGATCCATCCACATGCTTTCTATGGGCGAAATTCCAAAGAAACTGGGATCAAAATCCTCTGCAGCACCGTCTAGAAAATAACCACCGAGGACATTGAAACTGCCTGGCCGCTCAAGGTTTTCGTGGTAGTAAGCATCAATGTCAAATCGACTCTTTGGAACCCTAGCTGCTTGTGCAGACCTTCTATGGACCAGCATGTCCCATAGTGATGAGGCTGAATCGACTTCGCCAGGAAGTCGGCATGCTATTGACTGTAAGTAGGTAATCTTTTGAGAAATTTTTGAAACTTACCCATTCCCACGATCGCAATTGGTTCCATGGCGGCAATTTCCGCGTCTTTACACTCAAGAGGCATACTGAAAATATTGATACGAACGATAAGTGTGACTAGAGTCTCACAACATGAGCTTCACAAGTAAGAAGGGGTAAAGCTTTAAGTTGGAAGGGAGATCAATTCAGCTCGGATCTAGTTTATCCGAGTCTGCTTGAAATTCAAGTAGACTTGAATTATGCTTATTTTCTTTTCTCATGTTATCTATTATCTTATTGAATTGATGCGCTGCATCTGACCGGCCCTTTTGATTGTTGCATTTCTACTAAGCAACTGAGGTAAGAACTTGTCCGAAACGATACGGTGTCAGTGACAAGGGTTGCAATATTTTGTAAAGGGGGGGAGGGGAATTGCAAGTAAAAATTGCCCGCCCATTAATAATATCCTGAAGTGGTAGATCCTCCAGAAAATAAGCAGACAGCAGAATTCATTGCGTGGTAAAGAGCGATGGGTTAGTATGAATAGGGTGCGTCCGAGAGGATTGCGCTCGCTCCCACCTATCCCCTTTGATTTAAAGTTATCATTTATTACTCGAGGACGATACTTGAGACTAAGACATGGATATAGAAAACTTCTAATCTAGAAGGTCGCAGTTGAGTAGTGTGGGAGTCAATAGAACAGATGAACGCTTAGAAGGGTCGCCATTCGCAGGCTCGGCAGGGTGGGAGATTTTTGAGTGGGGCGACAGGGAGAAAAATACTAGTGCATTACCCTCACCCCTAGATAATTATTTAATATTAGGCCAATATAATAAAAGATAATGTATTAGTTTACTAGTTTGTAATCCGTCTAAAATAATTAAGAAGCTAACTATTTTAATCAGTTCTGTCGTAAATTCCTCTCCTACTTTAAATTGAAAGATGCTTTATTTTTTATACTTTATAATATTCTCTATAAAAATGTTCACAGTGAAATCTATTTTAAGTTAAAACATTCGAGTTAGTTTAGATGAAATATTATTGTTTTCGAAAAGATTGAATTCTATTAAGTATTGATTTTATAAAGAGAATTTCTTTTTTATAAGAAAAGAGTAAGTTTTAATATATATAAAGGAGGAGAAATTTAATTAATTTATTATTATTTTTCCGCTATTGTTTTTCTTTTTGAGGGAGGGACTTTCTTTCTCATAGATTCTATATAACCGATATCCCTGTTACGTGCACGCCCCTACTATATGCACGTTTTCTTCAATCAAAATAAAAAGCAATTTAAAATTCAAAAATCATTAAAATAAGATAAAATCTAGTTCTAGAATTAAATAATATTATTGTTTTGATTCTTTAGAATTTCAAATTATTGGAATAAAAATCGATTGAGTAATAAAATAAAAGAAAAATATAATTTTAATATTCAAATTTTCAAGAAAGAATATATTAAAGTCTATTTATAGAGTTAGAAAATATTTTAATAGATTTTTTGATATTAATATTTTTATAGAGAAATCAAAAAAATCAAAAAAGTAATAAGAATTGGTTTTAATAAAGATTATTGGATTTTCTAATTGTTTTTATTATTTTGAATTTTTTTTAAAAATGAATTTTAAAACGAATTTAAATTTTATATTAAATATTAAAGTTTTGAATATTATAGTTTTTTTGAAATAAGTTATATTGAATATTAAAATATATAAATTTTAGATTAATTGAAAGGAATTCTTTAAATAAATCTTTTATTTTTCAAATTTTATTTTTAAAATTATTTAAATCTTGATTTTATAATATATAATAATATTCTAATTATAAAATTATTATTTTAATATAAAAATTTTTAAGAAAAAGGTTTTTGTAATTCAAAATATTATTAAATCAATTTTTAAAAAAGAAAATCTAAATAGAAAACATCTTAATATCAATAAATCCTAAAAATTCAGATATTCAAACTTTTTATTAAATCAAAAATCAATTGATATAACTTTTTTCTTTAATATTAAAATGAAATATATATAATTGAAGATTATAAAAATAAATTTTTTAATAACAATTAATAAAAGCTTATATTATAATTAATATTATATCAAATTAAATTCTTAGTATTTATTTTTAAATCTTTAATTAAATGTAATATTAATAAATTATAAGTTTTAATATGTTTATATAAATTTTGAAGATTACTATTATTATACAATTTAAAAGTAAAACTAAATATTATAGATTCATTATTTTATTAATAATTGATTCTTATAAACTTTTGTTTTAAAAACTATTAGAATTTAATATTGATATAATTTCAGAATTTCAAAGAAAAAGTTGAATTTTTTCAATCACTTTTTATTATAATATAAAAAATTTCATAGTTTCCTTAAATAAAACTTATATTTTTGATTCTATTATAAAATATATTAATAAATAAATAGTTTCTTATATAAAAATTTAATATCTTATTTATTAATATTATTATTATAAGCTTTCAGAATTTCAGATTTTTTATTTAAAAATATTAGATTAATTTATTCAAATTATCTTATTTCTGAATTTCAAATAATTTCATCGCTTTTTTAATTTTTGATTCAATTTAATATAATATTTTATATGAATAATAAGAGCGTGCACATAGTAGGGATATCGGTTAGAATTTAAAATCCTGTCTCTGTAAGTAATTCAAATTTTTCGTATTTCTTTACTTTGTTCTTCTGATAAATCTAAATTATTGACTCAACTTCTCTGACCACAAGTGAGGAGTAGGCCATATGCTTAGCAGAACCTTGTATTTATTGAATGTCAATGGGCTAGTAAACGGAGTGAGATTCTTTCTTGAGCGTGGTGAATGTTACCTCATAGAAGGCATTAATTTGTCTATAGGTTCCGTAGAGAAAGCAAGTTATGGCGTAGAACGCCTTCTATCCTGCGTAGAAATTCGTAGCAATATTAGTTGCAGTCATTTATGATGGCTCAGGATGGTACTAGTGCGGTCCACGTCTAACAGAATTCTAATTTTGTCTTCTACTAACTTGGATTCGTTGATTCTGCAACTCTTGCTAAAGCTTACGCCGCTTGAATGGTTGCAATTAATATAAAAGCCATTGGCTCTTGTTTTCTGTAGATTTCATCAGCTGTCTTTTACTGAAAATTGTCAGTAGCATTTTGGAAGTCTTTGGTAATCATGTTCCGCCAATTTATCGTCCTCTGCTCCTTGCCTATCCTACTGGCATGTAACGTTGACCACTCTCGTTACAAAAGGAACACCAACAGCAGTGGGAGCTATCCCGATTTTATCCTAGGTACCGACGGTCCTGCAGATGCCGCAACTCTTGGCTACACCATAAATCACCATGCTCTCATTGTCAGCAACCTTACCTCTACCCTTGAGTTCTACGGTGATGTCCTCGGCATGAGACACATTTTCACTTTCCAATTGAATGCGAACTGGTCTTTGATGTTCATGGGCCATGCGCAGGGTGGAAAAAATGGAACTGGATTCCAGGATGCAACTACACTGGAAATGGAGAGAGGAAATAGGGAAGGACTTTTAGAGTTTTTATCCTATGCTGTATGTTCTATTACACAATATGACCTACCAGGAACTAACTCAAATGATACAGGGCACTGCACCACCAACACAAACCAAGCCTCATTCTTCCTTTTCGCATCTTGGTCTCATCGTACCCGATATTCAAGCCGCACAAGCACGTATGGAAGCAAAAGGAGTGAAAATTGTGAAGAGAGTTGGAGACGCGGTAGATATCAACTCACCTATTCCTGCTGCGCTTGGATTTCCAAATGTGCAGGCTTTTGAGGAGGGCATACCGGGGCTTGAGGCTTTGGGTTTTTATGACTTCATGATAATTGCGGATCCAGATGGAAATTTGCTAGAGGTTATTCAGCAGTATTGAATTTGTGCGGAGGGGCAAAAATCTGAGATGAGAAGAAAAGTTTGAGTAGTTTTCGAGAATTTCGAGGATAGTTGTACTAGTATTTGTAGAAATGTGATTAGCAATTTTTTGGTGCTGAGATTCAATTACAACCCCATATTCCGTGAAAAAGTAGCCTCAGTCTGACTTCCGTATGAGGCTGACCAAATGATAGAATCACCGGACTTGCTTGCCATGGCTCACCAGTAGGTAAATAATTTTACTGGTTTTGATAAAGAAGGCGCTTTCTCTAAGAACACATTTGGTGCAGAGAAGCAATGCTACCACAGAAGCATCATGTTGATCTAAATCACCTGACTAAGATTTCCATGATAATGTCCAGTCTACTAGCAAAGTATTCACTGATATCCGATGTGCGGCACATTGTTTGAAAATGGTAATTCAGGTAAGTATGTATGGTTGTTCTAATAAGATCCACTAATCCGAAGGATTGTCTTTTAGTGCTCCCTACCAAGGAACCTTTGCCCCATCATAACCTACGAAGGTTCCTGAAGTTGTAGTCTTCGTTGCTGAATCAATCTATCTCAAAATCAGTACATGGGAGCCATTAATGTGCGTTTAGATCTCTTACCAGTGCCACAACAGCGCCAGAACTTTGTTCCACCGTCATTGGTGGTGCAGGAACACCAATACTATCCGCAAAATTTTGCCCATTCTTCGTTTGTACCCATCTAGAACGATCAGTTGTCTTCTTTCACTTCATTGATGCAACTAGATAACTTACCCAGGATGAACCGTTAAGACAACAATCTTCTCTTCCTCGCCATGTATCTTTTTTGCAGCGTAGTGTACTGCGGCCTTGGTAGCTCCATAGGCTGCAGTGGGTGCTCCGGTCATCATAGCCTCAATGCTCCCCAAGATACTTCCAATAATCACAAACTTTGCATTATCAGAAGCCTTGAGGAATGGAAGCAGATGTTGATAGAGAGCAATGGGTCCAAGTGTGTTGGAGTAGAAGTCCGTCACAAAAGCTCCAAGTGGCGTTTCAACAGTAGACTTGAAGCAGGTGCCACTTCCAGCGTTTGCAATGAGAACGTCAATTCTCTCAATACCCTGGGTCTTCAGGTTTTCAACCAATGCCTCATGCGCAATTCCAATGTCAGATACCGAGGTGGTAGAGATCTCAAGATTGGCAATGATTAAGTTACTGCCGTCGGCTTTTGGAAGCGCTTTGAGAGAGGAAACGTCGGTGGACCCACTGCGGACAGTCACTATCACTGTAGTATTGGCACGTTGAAGCAATGTTGAGACAATGCCAAAACCAATTCCTGGAATCAGTTAGAAGAGTGAGATGCTTGCATACACGGTATGATTCACTACTTACCTCGATTTGCGCCTGTGATGAGGTACGTGGTGTTTGAAGACATGGTTGATGAATGTAAAATATTACCTTTTGAACGGCTTTTCTTCAAAAACTGAAAGTCAATAAATTCTATGAAAGAAAGAGAGAGAGAGAGAGAAGCGGTATTAGAGGTCAAAGGATTGAGTCATTCTTTGGGGGGACGAGGAAGACACTCGTATACAGAGAGGCATGCAATGCGCCTATGCGCCCCTCACGCGCTTCAGCACGATGTAACAATGCATAAGATTCTCTTTAATCATCTGATGATGAGCTTGCATATATCGGCAACTAGGTATGTGCATAACTACATCCTTGCCGATCTCTGCTTGCTCTCGTTTCCGAATATTGTGACCCCTGTACAACGTCACAATGATTGGTAGCAGTGATGCTAAGTCGTCTAGATTGAGGTCAATCGCCTCGTGTATAGCATAATTTAATCTTACAAAAATCCTTCTGGTACAGCCTCCACCACTTATATAATAAGCTATTCCAACTTCCAACAGTGTGCTCGATCCAATTTTATGTGCTTCAGAGGCGCATGGCAGCAAACCAGCATATAATCCTTGTAGCACGCACCTAAACTTCAAAGGCCACCACTCATATAAAAATGCAACTCAAACTTCACCCTGAAATTCGTACATCCATCGGAGTTTGAAATTTTTGGAGATGCTTCCATGGGCTTTTCGAAAGTGTTAAGATTTTCCTTCAACGATCTAAATAGTTTGGCGATTTGAAGTGGCCCTGTCATTTCACGCCACTTCAATGTAACATTAGGATGGCTTGTTAACCGGCCATCATTCCCACCATATACAAGTGGTCGGTTAAAATCACACTCCCGAGACCGATTTCATCTCAACTTACATTTATGGGTGTTTAGCTCCTTCTTGCTGCGCATCCAGCAATGTAGATCGAGTGTAAGAATTGAGTAGAATGTTTTGAATGCTATGTAATACCCCATGTTAAGAGCTGTTGTGGGACTGCTCCTTGGGAGAGTGTAGTTCCTCGTCCCTGAATTTCTAAATTGAATTAGCCAACGAGTTTATTTTACCACCGTGATTCCCGCACTATTTCGCCTGGAATATCTCTCTAGTAACCTCCCTCCGGCCATCTCTATCTGGCGATCTTGACTTTTCATTCTCGTCTTTCTATTTTCTGTGAATCTCGTCCACACATCCGGCTGCTCAGGCTCCTGACAATGTCAGCAACGATCTCAACTCCGCTATACCCGGGCATCGATGTCGATGAAGATTTAGGCTCTCGTATCAACACCGTATGCGGGGCCATGATAGGACTGTCCTTTTTTACACTGTGTCTTCGTTTCTTTTCCAGATGGTGGACCAAAGTCGCCTTTGGAAAAGATGATTGTTTCATCGTTATTGGTGCCGTACGTATTCTGTTGTTCTACAATCAATTTGACCCTGACGAAACAACAGGTATTTGCGTGGGCCTTTTCAATATTTTGCATCGTCCAGGTTCAACAGAACTTTTACGGTCAGCATGTCGGAAAATCAGACATTCGACATATCAAGGATTTCATGAAAGCGCTTTACGTTTTAACAATCCTGTACCTCCCATCGATGACTCTAAGCAGGCTCTCTTTGCTTACTTTGTACTGGAGGATATTTGCAAATAGTAAAGGAAAATGGCCAATAATCATAGCAAGCGCTCTGAATATTCTGTGGATGATAATTGTGGTAAGTCTATGATATATATTTCAATTTGTCTTGTCTAGGCTAACCTAAAATATAGACAAGTCTCGCAATATTCAGCTGCAATCCAATTCATGGATTCTGGGACATTGATATCAAAAGCAAATGTCTTAGTCCTACCAATATATTTATTTCTACCGAAGCGTTTACAATTGGACTAGACCTCATTGTTCTACTAATGCCAGTATATTTTATAAAATCTATCAAGAGATCTTTGTCCCAAAGAATCTCAATCAGTAGCACATTTCTTGTCGGCATAATGTAAGTTCTTTACCCACCAAATCTCTCTTCCACGAAGCTAAAAGATGTTCAGTGTGACCGTAGTGTCTTGCGTGCGATTATGGAGGCTCGTTCGTGGTTTGGCTCTCCCTGGATTTGATCCCACATGTATGTTTTCTGTGGACTTTTCTGCAAGTGACTCTGAGATCTAATTTTATGTAGTCAACGAAGTAGATGCCGGTGTTTGGGGGTCTGTGGAGCTTAACGTCTGGGTTCTTGTCGCTTCAGTTCCAGCATTACGACCTCTCTTTACAAAGTTATTCACGAAGAAGCAAACTGGTACTTCTGGTGTTTCTCGAACTTATGTGAAAAGTGCCTCACGTGGAGTTAAAGCAAGGTTTGGACTGTCCAAGAGTAGCACGGCATTTTCTTTAAGTCATGAAGACCCGACTGACGATTTTGATACTCTCGTAAATCCCCAAAAGGGTGGAAATGGTGTAGCTTCTGCTATCAGTGCATATGAGCTGAGTAACATCAGAGATGCAAAGCACGGTACTATTCGAGTTGATCGGGAGGTAGATATCTCTGT
This sequence comes from Botrytis deweyae, assembly GCF_014898535.1. NCBI lineage: Eukaryota > Fungi > Ascomycota > Leotiomycetes > Helotiales > Sclerotiniaceae > Botrytis > Botrytis deweyae. Next base: position 181,634 of record NW_024066249.1, read on the forward strand.
ACAGAATTAACTCCGCTAGCTGCCGTGATTAAGATAGGAGAGTTGGCAGAAGGCTGGGCAGAGCGGAATAGGGTCACTGGAAGCTAGGCCTGAGAGACCGCTGGCGCCAAAGTAGATATAAATGTACAATAGTTTCATTTTTCAAGAACAATTTCACTCTCTTTACAGCTACTACATTTCTTCGGATTCTCATAAGCCATGAACTGCGACCATTATACTCTATTTTTACAAGAAACTTCAACTCCAGAGGCATCGTCTTTTCTGACCTTACTAGTCGTTATGATTTCGATGACCGAGTCCCTGTTAGAGACACAAAACTAAATAACTGGAAACGTCATTAGCTTGTGACTATCCCCGAGAGTGCGGATATTCGGCGCCCTCGCTTAAAAGGGATCTTAGTGACCAATCAGAACATCAGGATATTTGGAATTTAATTACATATTTACATTCAATCTTTAATACAAAATCTTTTTAATATTATTTCTATTTCGAAACTTTGAAGAATAGAATTAATATTAATTTTTAATCTTTAGTCTTTTAATTCTTCTTAGAAAGCTATAATTTGAAATCAAGATTCCTTTTTATAAATAGAGTGATTAAAAGAGTATTATAAAAACTAATCTAATCAATCAGATTTCTTTATATAAGGTATATTATACGGACTATAATAAGCGCTATTTGCTCGCACTCTAGGAGATAGCGCCTTTTCAAGACAATTAGTAATAAATTCAACTTCTTAGTATAGATTAATTATCGAGTAATTGACGTAGCTCCCAATATATAAAACCTTCGAATTCTAGTCGATAAAAGCAATTGTATAATATTAAACATTATATTTAAAATACATATAATTAGTAACTTTATAATATATCGCTTAGTTTTGATATATTATTTCTACTCAAAATTTTAGTCTTAATAACTTTATAACCCATCCACCCATTACGACTCCCAAAAAAATCAATTATTCTCTAAGATATTGAAAATAAGTTCCGTCGATTAATAGAAACTTCTTAATTAATTAGATTATTATAACTTCTTAAATTTAATCTAATATTTATATTTATTCTTTAATATAAAATTCAATTAAGATTATTTCTATATTAAAGTTTCGAATATAATAATATATACTAATTTTCAATCTTTATACTATAAAGGAGTAGAAGGTAATAGGGTTATAGAGTAGTCCTTTATAAATGTTATCGAGAAGTTACTAAGATGTAGTACTTTGAGTAAAGAAAAGAAAGGAGAGGCTCTATATAGCGCTTTATAAAGTATATAAGAAATTGAGTAGGAACTAGTTGTTTTTTCTAAATTATATAAAGAAAACCTTTAAATACTAGCTACAAAAAAGAGGCTATATAACCTACGCTAAGTTTCGCTTACAATACTTTTTTTAAATTATAAAATTTAAAATTTAAGATCAAGATTCTTTATTATAAATAAATTAATTAAGAAATTATTAAAATAGATATTCTATTTTGTAAGGCTTTATATTAGGGTTGATTTACTTTACTACTAAGCTACAAAAGTATAGAGTTTTCCGAATACGTTCGAAATAGTAGATCTACTATATATACTCTATTAGGTAATCGCTCCCTAATACTTTATTATTCAAGATATATTATACGAATCACTTCTAGAGCTCATTTCTAACACCTTAGGAGATGGGGATTATTTAGCTGTATTTAAATATCAATCTTTTAAAAATCGAAATAATAATAATAATAATAAAGATATTCTCAGATTATAAGACAATGCGATTGCTTAATGTCATACGATTAGTATTGTCGATTAGGAAACAAAAATAAATCATTGATCAAAAAACAAGGAAACATAACAACCTGATCGTTTGATATGATTCCTGTGAAGCAACGGTGCTCTTCAGCGGATAATTTCAAATAAATAATCTGCAGCTCACAAACTAACTCGCACGCATGTGTTGCACATTTCATGAAGAGTAATCAATATTGCGTTGCTACATTCCTCATCCGAAAATTCTTACATGTTCTCATTCCACAATCGATATCTCAAAGCAGATAAAATTTACAAGCGAACTGACGTATGTAGAAAAAGCTCTGCTCGAATTGCTCACATGTAACATCTGCACGGAGAAACATGCAAGGTGGTCGAACCTTCGCTGAAGAGGTTTAAGGTACAGCGGTTAGATATTTCTAACAATTTCCATAATGCATGGGTGGGCGTTAAGTTCCATCGTCAACCAAAGTATCGAAATGTTCTTTAATTAATCAAGGATCATGAATTGCAATACATAGTCTTAAAATGCTTCAGATTTGTACTTCCTATTATATTCCTGGCATTTACAGGCCATACGAGCCTCCTGACAATCTGCAGGTTAACCGTTTTTAGTTTGTCGTAGCCTCGTAAATCGTTGGGCTAACATGTAACCCTTGATTATCGATAATTACGTGTGGCGTTCATTTATTGCCGAGCCTTAGCTGCATCTCGTGTTCTGCAGACGTCGTCGTCCTATCATTTGAATGCTGACGCCATTTCGACAACCACCTGGGTTATAATTCCAGTAGAATAACTGATGCCTTCCCTGTTCACATTTGGTTTCATTATCAACTTACATACTACCAATACTACATGCTGAACTCGAAAAGCGAGCCGCGTTACTTCAATAGATCTGTAAGATCGTACAACCCAGACAGTGGTCTAGCCAATCTGTTCCTGCAAGCATATCGCCCCCAGGTTATCAAATCAAGCATTATTTATTTTTGCGGGGAGAGATACGCGATTGATTAAACCACCTCACCTCGATTACGATTAGAGTGAAATGCTTGACATATAGAATCAAAAGCCTCATCATACGAACTATAAGGTCTAATTATCTATCTGAATCATATGATATTATTTGATTCAATACATTAATTTCGAGACTGTAACGATGCTACATTAAGGTTAATGTTTCCCCTCGTGTATCTCACTACATCAATTTCGAGACTGTGACGACGTTACACGGATATGTTTCCCCTCTTGTATCTCACTACATGTTTTCAATCAACATCGATCAATATCTAACTCTTATTGTTGATTTCTAGTGTTTTGGTTCGTAACGTCTTATTAGTAGGATTCAAACTTATTATCTACTAATTAATCTTATCATCATACTTACATTCGCGCAGATATCTCTACTAGTAAACACGAATACTCTACTCTATATAAGCGAAAAAACAGACGGAAATAATACTTTATAAGAACTATATGAACTGAGTATAGAATATACTTAAAATCTAGAACTAAAAAACTATAACCTGATAGCTCAATGAATGAAGATATATTTAAGTCTTTCTTCTTCATATTAGGAAAATATATATTTGATTAAAGATTATTATTTTATTATTTTACTAGTAGTTTAATTTTTCAAGATATAATCTTTTTGAAAAAGAATTTCTTCGAAAATCTTCTTATTTACTTCTTAATTTTTATATTCATATAAAGATTTATGTTTTATATATTAAATTTTCGAAAAATTACATAAAGAAGTTGAGAAAGTATATTATTATATAAAAACGAATTTTGTATATATTTTGAAGTGATATACTCGGTGTTAAACGACATTAGTAAGAAGAAGAAAAGGAAAAGTTCCAAGTCTTCAAGTCTCTAGTATTGATAGGGATCATATGGTTCAATTAGCGAGTCGGAAGTAAATTAATTATTTGTACGAATAAAAAAGTTGTCGTCAATTCAGACGTTCCCCGTGGGGTGGCCATTTGGATGCCGAGCCGCTTCACACTTTTTCGGCTTTAACGGCACTCAGTGGCGTTTAGTAATCTTCTCGTGTATTCACGAACAACCTAATTCTGTTGTCCGCGCCGCAGGTTGTGCACATATTCACCTTCCGCTACAACCTCGATGCTGACAAGCAGTTATCTGCGCCGCAGGTTGTGCATATATTCACCCTCCTCTACAACCTCGATGCTGACAAGCAGTTATCTGCGCCGCAGGTTGTGCATATATTCACCCTCCGCTACAACCTCGATGCTGACAAGGAGTTGCCTGCTGTCTAGATGTAGAGTGTTTATCATTGTTTCCACGGACGTTGGCTTAAGGCCTGGCGTATATGATAGGTGGATCTTGGTAGAAAGAAATGTCGAATCAGGGATCACTCCATATTAAAGTTACACGCTGACCCGATGTACTTATGCACGTTTTTAAAGATTCTTCGGGTGCTACTTCCGGTATGAACGACTCAACTTCCCCTGGATCAACATCCGATTTTGTAAGCGCACGTGTCACATACCTACTCAAACCACATGTTGGCTATCATCTCACCTCGGGTAAGTTTATAATCCTTGTCATGCTGTTGTAAGGCACAGACCGTGTAAAGGTGAATGGAAATGATACGTTGTGATAGGCTGGCCTAAATATGTGCGCCTCTAGCATGCAGGAATTGCACAGTATTCGCGATTTTAGCTACGAAATGGTGCAAGAGCCCTCTTCTTTCCCGTGACCTTTATTACTACTCTACTCAATTCAGATTAATCTATAAATTCTTAACCCCCAGAGAGCTTCAGGATCTCCAAAATTCAGGCAACGAATAGAATTCATCAATCACTTAAGCAAAATGTCAGCAGATATACAAGTCGTCGCCATCTTCCACCCAGCTTCGGGCAAGGAAAGCCGAGTCAGTACTCCATTTTCTCTGGCTACTTGCGCACACCTTTGTTCTAATGTTTTTTCATGCTGACATTATTCCGGCCAATAGCTCAAAGAAGTCCTCCTCGACCTCGCAAGTAAAGTCCACGAAAATGAGCAAGGTGTCGTAAGTTTCCCGTTTTTCTGTCTTTGCTGTACATGTGTTACTCATGTGCTACTCAATTCGAGTGGAGCTAATACTTCTAGAAAAAATACCAAGCATTCGAACAAATTGACTCTCAAACCGGAACTAATGTCATTCTTTTCCAAGAAACTTGTAATTATACCTTTCTGTTAACTCACATCCATCTTGAATCCGCTGAAATTCTTTACCCTGATCATATTCTACCCCCCTTCCCCCCGCCCCTCTTTGATTTCGCGTAGCCTTGGATCAATTCTTTTACTGTCTCTTCTAACAAGGTTACCTAGATGCGGACCAGGCCGCAGTCAATACCCACTTAACCTCTTCATACTTCGGTGCTGCAGGTGAAACCCTCAACAAGGAAGGATTGGTTACCAAACCTTTCGAGGTTATAGTGTTGAACCCAATAGGTGGATTTGCTTCGCGCGTTTAGAATCGAGCATGATATAGCTGCATTTGTGTCACTGACTTGGCCGATTCATGGGGATAGAATAGCAAGTCGGAGAGCAGCGTCGTAATTCCCAGATCCATTGTAGATGGTTTAGTACAATAACATGATATTACGTTCCATGGTTTCAGACTTCATTATATAGTCAGCTGCTTTACTACTGTGTTTGAAGCCCCTCTCATTGTGAAAGAAATCAATCTGTCTAATCAGCCAGATCAACATTACCAAGTCAAATATAGCCATTCATAACAATGGCCCCCATGATGTACCATCTCCAAACTAGCAACTGAGATTAGCTATTTTCGCCAACTCATAGCAAAGGGGCATTTTCAAGTTTGTTCACTGGGATACTCAAATAACAGAACATGCAATGTGACTTCATTTCTCGCTCTCTCTTAGCGTCAGCCTGCAAAGCTGTGTTGGAGCCCATGTTTGGTTTGCTCACTTTTTCATGTATCTGCGGGTGTATAGGAGCGCAAGTATTGGAACGCCGGATGATCTCGCCATACCTCTTCGAGTTTATGGGACAGTAAATTCGACAATGATTTCAATGACAGGATGTGGATATATTTGGGTTTAGTTTTCTACTCAGAATGGAAGGTAGAGTTGTGAGCCTTCGGCAGAATTTCTGTATTACTGCATGATGTGAGGATGACACGACGTATAATCCTAGTAAGAGGCGACTAGCAACGAAGGAAATTCCTAGGGTGGTTTCGTAATCCAGGCATCGTAGTCCTTGGACTTTTGCTCCTAACCAAGTACCCTGCGTTTAGGAGAGTTGTCAGGTGTATCAGAAGGCTCTAGGCCAGTCGCGGTGATTTGGACAGGGGATCTCGTCTCAGATATCGAAATCTAAAATTGAGTTTCTGATGAAGGGCATGAAGGTTACATGGCGCGATTTTCATATTATACCTGGTGACCTCGATCCGACCGAAGAGGGAATATGATAGAATTCTACTTGTTACTTTCTGCCAGACCCGCGTATCAATTACACTTGTCTGTGACCTCTAAATCCATACCAATTTTAAAGCAACAGCTTCAAACTCCAAAGAAAATGCAAAAAGATCGAAATAACATCACCGAACTCGTTCGATCAGCCTATGAATTCAATGTTGAGGATTCTCTTGACTTGTCTTGCTTGGATGGAAAAACCATTCTCATCACTGGAGGAGCTTCTGGATTTGGCGAAGGTTTCTTTAGGAAGTGGGCAGAGCATAGTATGCCAAGTTTGCCATACCCCCCCCCCCCCCCCTTTCCCCCCCAAGTAAACAATACTGTGCCTTTTCTAACGTTTTACAGACGCGAACGTGATAATTGGAGATGTGAACGCAATCAAAGGGAAAGCTTTGGTTGAAGAAGTCCGGGCACAGACCAACAACCAGAATCTACATTTTCTATACTGTGACGTCACCAAATGGCAATCACAAGTTGACTTTTTTCGAGACGCGGCAAAATTAAGTCCTCACGCAGGAATTGACGCCGTGGTTGCCAATGCGGGAATTGCCTCAGACAATCCTGTTTTCGACAACCCAGCTCATGATTTGGGGGCGCTCAGCGAGCCGCTTTCGATCGATCTCAAAGTTGTCGAGGTCAACTTAATAGGGGCAATGTATACTGCGCATCTTGCGTTCCACTATCTTCCTCTAAACCCATGCCCACCGCATACTTCACCCGGTCAAGATGCCCCCAAGCGAGACCGTCATCTTTTATTGATAGGCTCCGTGGCAGGCATAGCCGCCTTTCCAGGACAAGTTGAATATTGTGTTGCGAAACATGGAGTCACAGGACTCTATCGCTCATTGATGTGTACAGCCTTTACAAAAGGAATTCGCGTCAACCTAATCATGCCTTACTTTTCCGATACACCAATGCTGTCTACGGCGTTACGAGCAATTCTTGCTGGTACGCCTGTAGGCAAGGTTGATAGCATTGTGGATGCTGGTACAAGACTCATGGGAAGCGGCGTGAGTGGAAAAGCTTTGGTTGTTGGGCCAGACGTGAAAGTGGACAAAAGTTGGACTGTACTTTCGGACCCGTCGAAAGATGGAAAGTCTGTTGCAATCCGAGAGGTATATGGCCAAGATTTCGATGCTGTTGGTACGTGTTCCCTAATCTTCTGTATGAAGCTTTTTCCTCACAACTAAAAATGAAAATAGATGCTTTTACTCTGCGCTATGTAAAACTTATGTATCAAATAACGATATTGAATGGGTGGAGAATGTGGGTCTGCGACATGGTGGCTGCTCTTTTGCATCCTTTTCAAGCATTTTGGAAACGTAACTAAGTTGAAAAAGAGCGAAAAATGAAGAAGTGATTCACAATGGTGGGAAATATACAAAGTAGTAGTGTCATAAGCCTTTTCAATATCCTACTGGTTCAATTATGACATGGTCCCAGTGACAGTCTTACAAACACTAACTATGATTCATCACCCAATATGACAAGAAACAGTACCAAAAATGCGATCGCAATTTACAACAATGACTTGAGTACCGTTGTATATTTCAATCCACTTGCCACCACAACTCAAGATGTAATCGAAAAAACCCGGGCTGTAATCTGCTCACACTACATTTCCAATTCCCGCCAGACAAGATCACCGTGCAAACCAGGATCGGCATTTAATCTTGTTTGGTTTTTGAGCTCTTCATTTCAAGGTATTCGCCTATGAATCCGTTGAAGTCCTCAGGCTGGTAGGGCGAAAATATTTCGCTGAAGAAATTCGATTTCCGGCGTGAATTCAACCCCATATCACGGAAAAGGGAATCCAGATACTAAAAATTGTCAAAATTGTCAAAGCAAAGAAACGAAAAAGCTTATTGCAACTCACTGGGAGAAAATCAAAAAGCGAGTACGGAGTCTTCTGGCCCTGATTCAAATATCTTTTTCGCGACCATGCATTCCACTCTGAAATCTCTTTGACCATCATCTCTTCACTTGGCAACTTGATCTCTCCGAGTAGGTAAAGAATTCCCCAAAATGACTGGATGTCTGCCACCAGTGGGGTTTGCACAGTGTGAATTTGACCTAAGATTATGATGGACCGATCATCATTTTCAGTGCAATTTAGCGGTACCACACGCCGGTAAAGCCTCCCTGGAACTGTTTGATTGGCAAACGAATCTACCACCTTGGGTGGATTTGCCAAAAAAGGAAGCTGGCGATTTATGGAGATGTCAGCTTCGGCATCATACTTTTCCCATTGCAAGCCTGCAGAATCTTGAGTATTGGTCAACCCATCCCTATCAAGAGAGTAGGGCAGACCAAGTGCGAGCTTCGTCGTCTGATCAAACATTTTGAAATGGTCGCCCCAGCCAGTGCACATGACAATGTAGTCAGCCTCTACTTTTGTGCCAGACTCGAGTAGAATAGTGTCTTCTTCGATCGCCTTGACTTTGTCTATCAGTACAGAAACATCTCCATCGTGAATTTTCGCCCAAAAATCAGGTAAAGTGACAAGCCCAACTCCAGCATCCCCCCAGAAGACACTAGAATAGTCAGTTAGGTTGAAGTTGAATTTTCGTAATGCAACCAAGAAACCTACCTTTTATCTTCGATATACGGCTTCAGCATAGAAACATGATTACCTTTAGAATAACCAGCGTGGCGAATACTCAGGTAGTTGAGTACCTCCCAGAACTTGTTGGTGCACCAGAGCCCTAAATTCGTTCTTTGAAACATCCTTTGCAGCGGGTCATCAACATTTAGTATAGAGGGGCTGACGTAGCTCATGAACCTGGTGGAGGAAACAGCTAAGCTTCTCCAGTACCCAAATAATGTTTGAGGTATCAATGGATGAGGTCCTGTACCGTCCGCACGAATAATCCAGATCACTTTCTTCCCCAAAGACAGAAGTAAGTAAACTGTATCATACGCTGATTTCGCGCCTCCAACTACGACTACAGTTCTGACATCAGGACTTTCCAATGACTTAGATGAAGACCCTAAGTCTTTGGAATGGATAATAGGGATAGAGACACTCTGTGCCCGAAATCTGGGCATCTTGGGCATGGAAGTGATTCCTGTGGCAACAATGAGCTTGGTAGTTTCCAGACATTCGACTTTCTCCATCTTCTGGCAGTGAAGTTTCCACCCTGTGGAACAGCGCTCTGCTCTAGCAACAAGGGAAGAGAAGCATATTCGACGCAATAAATCATGTTGCTCTGCATAAGTCTGGAGATATTCATGAATAGTCTCGCCAGCGATGAGACCATTTGTGGAAATTCCAGTTTGTGGAGGCATTGGAGTGTCCGTATAATTGAAAAACCCCTCTGGTACCTGTGCGATAAGATTTGGATAGAGTCTTTCTTTGCACCATACCCCACCAACCGTCTTGTTAGAATCGACTATGAGAAGATTCGTTTGAGGACGAAGGCGAAGATAATTTCGTGCTGCCACCAGGCCGTAAAATCCTGCACGGTAAGTCAATTGCTTATCGACAGTCTGATTTGTTGAGGCCTTTGTGAGCGAATCATACCTGCACCGACTATCACCACATCGTACTTTGTTACCGCTGCTGCTTCTTCCATCTTCAGGTGCTACTCCGACGAATTGAACTTTGTTTAGGTATAGAGTTTGATAATAGCAACAGAGTATCGGCTTTTGGAGATAGTATCTTTGGTAATATCTTGTAATTCTAGAGCAGTTTAGAGACCCATCACTGGGCTTAAATATAGCTGCTCATAACTATAGTTCAGATCGCGATTTAACATTTGATTGCTGAAACAGGGTTTATAGGATACTCAGAAGAGCGAGGTATAGAGGGTGGCATGAAATGCACTTCCCATCAAACCCCGGTACTAATGCTCTTGAATATCAAACTAGGATGTTGATTGTTATTCCATCATCTCTGGCTTATAGTGCCAGGGCATAGCTGTTTGCCGAACACCAAAATCACACCAAAATTCATATAAATTATCTATATATTTTTTGATAATAATATAAATTTTATTTAACAAGCTTAATATAATTCTGTTCATTTTCAATTGAGATTTAATAAAAATTAAATAATTTATTTTTAAGATTTTTATTTATTATAAAATCTATATAGAAACTTAATATAAATTGAAAATATTTAAATTCATTAGTAAAATAAGCGAAAATTAAGAACTTTTCTTTCGATGTAGATTTAATCTTATAAATAATAATATCTCTATATTTTAAAATCAAAAGAATTATAAATTCTAAGTATTTTATTATATCATAAAACTATTTTAAAATCCCGAATAATTTGATAGTTTTGAATATTCCATTTTTGTTTATATAAATAGAGCAAAATGATCATTTTTAATATAATTTTTGAAACTAACGAACAGCTGCGTACGATTACTGTAGCTCGTGGTATAGAGTTATTCTCATTGTACTATGATGGTTGCAGAGTCAGCCTGCAGTCGTCTGACGTGTTCCTAATTAACCTATACCCTGTGGCTTCATTCTTGTAGACATCCCAACAATCGATTAGGCGCTGTGCAGCCCCAGACCATAATCACTACTCTGCCGAAATCCAAAGCAACAAAATATTACTACTTTAGGAAATCCCCCCCTCTCCCTCAAAAAGTGGAACCGTCTCATGGCGCCTTGTAATCGTATAGTTTGAGCCACCTATCATGTGAGCAGCTTCGGTAATAATCTACAGGAAAGCTTTCGAGGGTGCTCACCTGGACCACCCACGAAACTTCAGTGAGCTCTCCTCTCATTCTCAATTAGCTCGCACTATTCCTAGCGAATTTCTAGTACTATTAAACTCGCAATTCGTCACATCCTTCATTTTGTTTCCAGTCTTAACCACGATATCTTGGAGTGTCGCCTTACAATGAACACCTATTTCCGCACACTAACCTTTTCAGCTGTCCTGCTGCTTTGGGGTATCAGCATATGGAATGGCACCATCAAAGCTCTCCTCCTAACGGTATGGCATCAACGATTTGAGGATGGAGTCATAATGCACACCCAGTACACCGGGATCATCATTCTAGATTTTCCCCTCTCTATTCTGGTTGCGTTCTTCTTCTCCAGCACAAACAATTCAAACAGAGAACAACAAATGTTCACGCTCGATGCATTCGCAACGTTTCAACCTGCATATGTTTGGCTATATGCAGAGAGTATACGGGGGACAAAACAGCCGCACACTCTAGGGAAGTGGGTTGAGAATGAAGTCTCCGCAAATATTGAAAGCTGTTAACCGTTATGACTAGTCCAATCGTTTGGGGTATACTTTGGCAGATCTTTGGCGGTGCCGTATTGCTTCCCATTTACTACTCTCGCCACCTTCAATGGGCGAGTGAGCAGCCCGATGTATTGGCTCCATCAGATGTTTCTTCTTCGAGAGCTATACCAGTCAGCTTTATCATAGGCGTTGTACTACCCACAATTATGGCAATGCTGCCTACTTGGTCTCATACTTCGCTCGATCCAGTCGCTCGTGAGCAACACCGATTTTTTCATCACACGTACTCCAAGTTTTGAAATTAGTTTACATATCCTATCCCTTCTAAGAATGCTACAATGACTGATCACTGACACCTTGGTTCTCATAGATCAAAAAATCTTGGCTATATGGCAGCTAACTCCTCTGTGGATGTCCTTAACTCAAGCAGTCATTACTTGGGCTTTGAGTCAATGTGCAGATAGAATGCCCTCTATGTCTTTAAGGAAGAAAGTGATTGACAATAGAATAGCAGCTTGGTGGATTCAAGTATCTTACTTACTTGCAGCCGTATTGTCCTTTTTAGGTCACTTGCACGCGCTCACGCCGGTGGTCTTATCCTCGGATCCAGTCAATGGTGTTCAGAGAGCATACTTGCCATCTTTCTTCACCGCTCTCCTGGAATCGCCAAATATTCTTTCCAGTGGTCCATGGATGTTCCTTCAATTTGATGTCATGATTATTGCATTGTCTAGCATTTCATGGGCATACATCTTGTTGTCGCGCTTGTTGGCACGTCGTTCGGGAAATTTGTGTGACAGTAAACTGGCCCAATTTTCGCCGCTCCTATTCACCCTTTTTCTTCTTGGTGTATCAATTCTTGGGCCGGGTACTACAGTGTGTCTTGCGTTATTTTGGAGGGAGGGAGAATTGCTGAGCTTGCGCTCGGCGGCCTCGATTTCATCCATTAAGGACAAGTCGATGAAAATGCGCTAAGGACCAAATTGTAACGTTACCAAAACTGCATGTGCTGTCGAAAATACGAAGAAGTGGTGGCTATTGAATGGCTAATAGTCTTTGCTGTCAAAGCCTGTCTTATCCGAAAGCAAGTACATCATTAACCAAGAAACTAGGTAGTCGATCGATTATCTTCTGCATAGGTGTAAAAAACCATTCTGAGACCCCTTGACTTCTCAACCACTTGTTTCTATGAAACGGTTCATTTCCATGATTTTTTTGACAGCTTTTCAACAACCATACTCGCGAGTTCCATTACATTTACAAACTGTAAGTTAACTTTTCAGGAACATTTTGTTAGGATTTTCTTCCCCAATGACAATTGAGATTCAAAATTATGTCTTCTTTTCCTGAGAAAATATTTCGGAAACACTTGTTTCATGAACTACATAATAAGTCCAAACCTTTTCAAGAAACATAACTTCATATTATGACAGAGCTTGAAACCTAGAGTGACACTAGATTTCAAAAAATTTGACGATTTGGAACCGGAACGGTTGTGTTTTCCCATGCGTTAACACGAGCATAAATATACAATGTCGAACATCGATGGTACCCAAGCTGATATGAAGGATCAAGGTTGGAATAACAATGCCTAGAATCATCGGTTTCATGACTCAACACCGCTATCTTATGGTCCAGCGCGATCAACAAAGGCCGTCTTGACAGAGATGATATTGCACCACCGAGTCCTTATACCCTTGCAGTCTGTAAATGTGAAATTACAGTAGCACGAAAACCATTTCCGTTTGCGTATTGCATTAGCAACTATCTTTCTCTGTACCAATGACGAAGCCGCTGATTCTGGCGTGAAAAAAAGATTGGCTATGCTGAGAGCAAATATAGCGACCCCTATAATGCTAAGATCAGAGCTTGGGATATAGTGGAGTGGGTATTTATGATGTCCCAGTACTGGATTTATATTATTGCTTATTTGACAATGTACCTGAACCACCTGCGGGGGCACATCTCCAAGAAACACATGAGCCTGGAATTTGGAAGATGGAACGAAACAACTATTTGTTCACACTATCGAAGGGTGAATATAAATTCGCCTGTTGCCAATATATCCATCCGCTAGCTATATGACTTATGTGCACACGACTCTAAGACTTTTGCTCTTGTCTATCTAAAACCTTTGAAAACGCCCCGAAATGCTGTCATTTTGAATTGTATTCCAAAAGGAACTATCCAATCCCATCAAATCCAATATACTAATAAACTATCTATCTATAGACGATCCAACAAACCCGCGCTCTCCAACATCAAGATAATTGAGTGAACAGCATTTCTGACACTAGTCTTCTCGATATCAACGGTGAAGTCGGCCTTGGAAGGAATCTCATAAGGATCATCAACACCAGTGAAACCCTTGATTTCACCGTTACGAGCCTTAGCGTAGACACCCTTCTTGTCGATCTTCTCAGAGTGCTCAAGACTGGTAGCAACGTGAACGAGATAGAAGTCACCATACTTCTCAACCATTTCACGAGCATGCTTACGAGCATCTTCATATGGTGCAATTGGTGCAGCAATGACGGCAGCACCGGAACGGGTCAACTCGGAAGCAACGAATGCAATACGGCCGATGTTGCGGGTTCGGTCAGCACGGCTGAAGCCAAGCTCCGAGGAAAGCTCGGCGCGAACAGTCTCGCCCAATAAAAGTGAGACAGAACGTCCACCTTGTTGGTTGAGAGTAGTTTGCAAAGCACGTGCAATTGCGTCTTTGCCAGAGCTGTGGTAACCAGTAAGGAATACAGTGAAACCTTGAGCAGAACGGGGTGGGTGAGATTCTCTAAGAACACGGACAACTTCTGGGTAGGAGAACCATTCTGGAATCTCACGACCAGAGCGAAGTCTAGAACGGAGCTCAGTTCCGGAGATGTCGAGAGTACGGGTACCTTGTGGGACCTCGTCCTTTGGTCTGTATTCGTCGCTATCTGGGAGGTAAGTCATCATTTGGAAAGGAACGACCTCAATTCCGAGCTCATCCTTGAACTTCTCAACAGCGTATTGAGCATCATATGGACCATAGAACTCCTCTCCCTTGCTGTTCTTTCCTGGTCCGGCGTGATCACGTCCGACGATGAAGTGTGTAGCACCATAGTTCTTTCTGATAATGGCGTGCCAAACAGCCTCACGAGGTCCACCCATACGCATAGCGAGAGGAAGAAGACCAAGAACGGCCATTCCGTTAGGATATCTAGGAAGGAGTGCCTGGTAAACACGGACACGGGTGAAATGGTCAATGTCACCTGGCTTGGTAAGACCAACGACTGGGTGGATAAGAACGTTGGCTTGACGGGCTCTAGCGGCACGAACAGTCAACTCTCTGTGGGCTCTGTGCATAGGGTTTCTGGTTTGGAATGCGACAACCTTGGACCAGCCGAGCTTGTCGAAGTGGAGTCTCATTTCTGCGGGGGTATCTTTTCTCATATTAGTAGCTTTCTAGAGTTTCTAGGAACCGAATCACTCACATCTTAAAGCAACGTAATCGTAATGTTCTAAACGGTTAATGGCGTCAATCTTTCCTCCAACATAGAATTCAGCTGCAGTGTTGTATAAATATTTAACTGCAGGGTGATCGGCATCACCACCGAAAACTTCCTTAGCTTCCTTCTCCCTATCAATTTGTTAGATCTTTCTCATTCATCTAGGTCGGAATTACACACTTGTTGGGTCTGTAAACATCCTCGACGTTGATAATTGCAAGGTTTCTGTCGTCACGGAAATCGCGAAGAGTAACTCTTGCTCCTGCTTTAATTCCCAACTCTTCGATTTGTTCTTGAGATACATCGAGTGTAATTGGCATACTGAAGACGTTGCCATCTGCCAATCGGTTGTTTTCAACGACACTGTAAAATGTTAGGCTAGTAAAAGTATTTTCGAAAGCGCAGTCTCGTACCCATTGTAATCCTTCTCGGTCATAAAACCTGGTAATGAGAAATTAGCAATTGTTGTCGAATTATAGATAGATTTCTGTTATCATATCTTGGCAGATTATATTCAGAATGGCGGGGTCATGATGCCCCTCCATATAAGCGGAAATGACATACCTTCAAGGGGAGAGAAACCACCACTCAAAATCAATTCGAGATCGCAAAGTTGTCTCTCAGTGAGAACAATAGCGGGAAGGGTTTCGGCCTCTGTTGCAAGTTCATTGTGTCTTGACAAATCTCTTGCGAGAAGATCTCTGTTGCGATCGTTAGTTAATTCGCATCCTAACCCCCCCAAGACTTCCTCCAGTCTTATTAATTTCGCATTCTTACTTGAGGACACCACCATGAGGAGAGTTTGCCATATCTGCGTTTGATAGTAAAAAGTAGTTGATCCAAGCAATATGTGGGAAGAATTGAGGATATCAGAGAGTCTTCTGGGAATGTACTATGTATGTATGAAGAAGTTGAAGAGGAAGAGAGAGAGAGATGGATAGATAGAAAGCAAGAGTGCAAGTAAGTCGGGAAAGAGTGGGTATAAATAAGTTATAGAGAAAGAACAAGGACGATACTACTTTTATAATGTCCGTATCAAATTATGTGCCTCCCAAGAGAATTTAATATTTTTTTTCTTTACTAAAAGCTTCAATATCCTCTCATCCGCCTTGTATGGAACCCGGTTTGGGAAAGGCATGACCTAGAGGAAATGACGTGCTCGGCAGCTCTTCACTTACAAAGACGCGTATGTTAATGATAATGACACGTAAGGCTATCAAATTATTAAACCAAAATAGATCTTTTATATGGGGAAGATGTTTGATAGCTCGAGATAGCCGTTGAATGATGTGGGAACGAAATGGGATATGGGGGTGAGAGTATAAATGTGGATTAGTACACCTGTATATGTAACGAAGGGGGGAAATCATTTGTCAGAATGACCAAAGAAAGTTTTACGGAGATGGAGATGGAAATGTAGATGGAGATGGAGATGGAGATGCTAACGATAATATAATATATAATACATAATACTTACGATAGATATATCTAATTGTCAATTGGAAGGCTGGATGGGTGGATGGGTGGAAGGGTTTAGTCTTGGTATGTTCTACCAGCTATCTGATTGACATTTCACTATTATCCATCTTCTAGACAGAAGAAATAGATATGATAGGTAACGCTCAAATCAAGATTGCTTTGCTTGTATGTAATAAATTGAATGTCTACCTACAGTTTCAAAGCAATGCTTGTTTGAACTCCATATCATTCTCCATTTTGATTGAATAAACGTTCCCCTCCCCCTTTCCGCGCGGCACCTGAACCATAGATCGCTACTTTTCTTAATAGGGGGGGTTAGATGATGTAGGCCTCGTCGTCAATTGTTCTATCAAGACCAGATGTTTCAAATTTCATGTGGATCTTTCTCTATGATAATGATATGCAATCGTCCGATATGAAATTACCAAGGTGTATATCATCGTTTTATAAGGATCTTCCGGAATCTTTCTATGTGTAACCAAAGGATATATACACATGCCACTTCAGATATTGCGATCCAGATACAGATAGTTCATGAAACCATCTGCATACTATTCATATGAAGCAAAAGGCAAGCTACTTTTTCAACGTTCGCTTCAGGAAGAATACCAAGTATGGATGTTCCTGCAGGTGAACATTCGAAAGGAAGAAAGGAAAGGAATGGTTCAGAAAGGATTAACCTCACGTGAATGACGATAGAAATTGAACCATCAAATGTTATCTTATCGTTATCTCCGTACATACGTGCACGGAAATTCGGGCTCGGTATTTGCCGTTCTTTATTTTGATGCTTAGGGAAGTTTGAAGAAGTGAC
This sequence comes from Botrytis deweyae, assembly GCF_014898535.1. Lineage (NCBI taxonomy): Eukaryota > Fungi > Ascomycota > Leotiomycetes > Helotiales > Sclerotiniaceae > Botrytis > Botrytis deweyae. Next base: position 198,833 of record NW_024066249.1, read on the forward strand.
AAACTTTTGAATTTGGAAACCTCAAGCCTTTTTCTGCCAAACAATTTACTACAACAAGATGTCTGTAGTAGCAGGTTTGAAAGGCGAAGCTTCGCAACAAGCTCGATCGCTGGTAAGTAATCATAAATATTATCCCGCAAATGGTTGCCACTTCGATGTCACAAAAGTTGTGATGCCAAGCCATGAGAGGGAATGTCCGATTGATATATCCATACTTACTTCTAACTTATAGTATCGTCAATTATTGAGACAAGGCGGTCAATTTGCAGCATACAATTTCCGAGAATATGCGAAACGTAGGACAAGGGACTCATTCAGAGAGCACAAGGACGTTCAAGATGAGAGGAAGGTCCAGGAATTGATGCAGAAAGGATTGAAGGAATTACAAAGCTTGAAGGTACGCTCAAACGTGTAGCGGCAGAGAACTTCATATGATACTGGAAGGGTTCTCTCGGCATTGGGATCTGAAATGCATGGCGACTTTTGGAGGAGCATGCAGATACAAAGTTGAGTGGGAATTGAAGGTATACTGACAATCACCGCAACAGAGACAAACTGTCGTTAGTCAGTTCTTCCAACTGGATCGATTAGTAGTTGAAGGTGGGAAATCGGTACGTACTCATCAGACACCATTGCATAGAAGATATGTTGCTAATTTCCGATGTAGGGAAAGCAATCCGGGGAGAGAAATGACATAATGAGACAAAAAGACACAGGGTAAGAAGTCCTTCTAGTGCGAGGCCTAACGTACAACTCACATTACATAGATTGGACTGATGTTTCCGGGTGGTTGTGGATTGTGGACTTAAGGAAATGCTATGAAGTCAAGACGTTGGGGCCTGGTTATATGTATCACTATACATGGAGTTCAATTGCAATTTGGTGTCTGTCCGGCGAGACATTCTTACACCAAGTAATTCAGGAAACTCGCCCCTCAGCCAACAAGGTGGCATGAAAAGGTGCTTAAGCCGGTACATAACTTATACAATTGTTCCATAAATGCACACTGGTGTCCTGGACGCTTCAAGATTATGGGAGACAGTTTGAAGCAGAAAGGGTACCTCTCTTGGTGTATGAACGTCAACTTCCTGGCTTACTGAAATGGCCGTCAAGAGTACGTTGCATAGCAAGACCCCCTTGCGCCTTACTTTCAATTTGAGCTCGAGTGGAAATATTATTAAACAGTATCATCAACTATAGATAAATCAAAGTTGTGTGCCTTCCAGTGATTCTTTGATTCTTTTTCTTACCTGGCAAGAGATGTTCAAAATTACCTATGAAGTAGTGCTGTGATTTACAATCACGTGATGACACGAGTGTCTCTCGATTTGCTTTGGGCGTCACTTCTCTCATTTAATCCATCCGCGCTTTGTACTTATCCATTGATATACTAGGTATTTAATGATCGCAAGTAGGTATTTAATCTTGGTTGAAGCAATTCAACTTCCAATCAATTCATTATCGTGATTGCGCGCTCAATTGCTAATATGCATTTTACCAGAAAGTCTGCGTGTAGCTCAGTGTACCCATATCGAACGCGCAGCCCCAGCGTCGCAAAACCCGTTCCAACAGCCTCTCTGAATGCGATCACAACGGCACAAAGTCGTATACGATTAAAGCGAACTAGAGTACAGGATAATCAAAACAAACCTCTAAAGATCAATGCGTATGCAATAACTCAAGCCTTACCACAACTAAAGCATCATTATCTGCCTTAAATACCTGGGATTCCGACTCATTGATATCGTCGGTCGAGCTTGGCACCTCGTTCTCTCCTCCGAATAATTTTTCTACACAACGCGCCGATATGCCCGCTGTAAGTTTTTACAAATTGGATCCTCATATCTAATTGGCAGGTCGTCATAACTCTCGTCTCTTGTGACACTCTTTGTCAATTCGCACACGTTCCTGGGGGGTGTTTGGTTAAAAGCTAGAAGCTAACAATTCGTTCGCAGTACCGAACAGGTGGAAGACGGCAGAATCGCACGGGCTATGTCGACCATGATATACTCGAGGGGATTCCAGTAAGACAATGGCGCCGCGAATTCGTTACAGTTGCACCTCCACCTCCTCAGGAAAGCAATGCCTCTCAGAATGATATTTGGGCAAAAGAGTTGCCTTGGGGAATGCCAAAAGACTCCCACTTATTGCCGCAACATAGTCAAGATTTGCTACGCGCCGCACGATCTGGAAAGATATATAAGCGACCTACTCCTATGGATGAAGAAGAACAAGATCTTGAAGCGATTCTGGGAGACAAGCCGGACAAAAAAGAGGAGGAGACTAGAGATAGCGGTTTTACAGCCCGTGCCTGGAAGCAGATTCCTGGTCACCAAAATGCGTCGGATATGGACTTTCTGGCCAAAAGAAGGAAGGGATTAGGTTCTACAATTCCTAAACCAGCTCCAGTTCCCACAGTTGTACAAACCACAGTTCGCAGGACAGATGCTGCAGGCAATGAGTACCTGGAGAAAGTCATCGTGCCCCATGGTCAAACTGTTGTAGGGGATGTTGTTTCTCAAACAACCATTCCTGATCCGAATGCGATCGAGGGTACGCCGTTCCGACGCAAGGGTCCAGTTGGTAAGAAAGGGAAACGAGGCCCCGGAAGGGGACGAAAGAAGATATTGCCCACTTCTACCCCCAACGTAACTAGCGAACCATTGGGTCAAAATGGCGATGCGGCAAACTCTCACTTAGGAGCTGATGTAAGTCAATAATGATTTCTTGATAAATTTGCAGCGGGTTTTTTTTTAACATTGGCACAGGGAATCAAAATCGAAGGTGATGGTGGTGCGACTCCAGTGAAGAACCTCGATACCGAGATGATAGATGACTCAAATCCGGCTTCGGATGACGACGACGGGGATGAAGGCGACCAAGGTGATGATGATGATGATTCCGTTGATATTCATAATTCTCCATCGAGACCACATAGAGACTCTTCCCAAGACCATAACATTTCGACTACGCAAGAAATTCCAAAATCAAGTAGCGTTGATGTCATGATGGGTGGTACTGATATTCCCGGACCTACGAAATTGGAACTAGAAAGAGTAAAGGATGAAGGGAAATTCGGTAGTCCCTTGAAGCAAATAGCATTGACTACATCCACAGTCAACACCCCTACGGTGTCCCCCACCGAAACTACTGCGCGGGAGCCCATGTCATTTTCGACCGAGAATACTCATATTCCATTAGCTCCCGTTGAAAAAATCAACCAGGAAATGCTATCAATAGCGGAAGTCTCCGCCCCAACCGAGCTACCCCCGGTTCCGCCTCACCCCACTAAAGAGCATGAGGAGGTATCCGTGGAACTCCGCGCTGAAGAGGAGGAGGAGGAAGAGATGCTGCTTGATATTCTCGAAAATACAGGAAATCCCCAGATCGGTGCGACAAACCCAATAGAGGCCGAAGTTCCAAGTCTTAGTCCCGCCGTTCAGGCTTCAATTCAGTCTCCCGTTAAACCTTCACCTATAGCGGAAGATAAAAGCCCTCAAAATCTTGCAGAGCCTTCTCCAACACCTGTCGTTGAAGAACCACCTTCGATACCTAACCAAGCCACAGCTCCAATCGAAGAAGCAGAGCAGCCAATAGCAACACTTTCATCCACCTCTCCAGTCAGGGAAATAGAGAAGCCAGTAGCAGTAACTTCCTTCGCTTCTCCAGCCAAAGAAGAGGCTCAGCCAGTCGCCTCAAGTTCACCGCCTCTTGCAGCGCCAGAAGCTACTGATCTCGCCGGGGTCGTCGTCGAACCAACTGAGGTTTTCCCACCAAATGAGGAAACTAAACAAGCTGAACCAATTGAACAAAACAAGCCACTTGAGCCAATTGAGCCAAATGCATCAACTGAGCCAAAAGAGTCAGTTAAGCCAGACGTGGAACATGAGTCTAATGACATAGACATGATAGACGAATCAAATAAGCCAGACGTGGCACATGAATCAAATGACATAGAAATGACAAACGAGTCAAACGAGTCAAATGAATCAAATGAGCCACAAGGGGCAGAGGATTCAAAACTACCAGCAGAACCAGTCAAGTCCACAGGCGAAGAAGAAGATGAGGATGACTTTCCGGATTTATTAGGTGGTCTAGAGAGGAATCTCTATGGTAGCTCGCAGCCGCCTGCCACCTCTCTAACATCAGCGGTACCATCAGCATTAATCGCATCAGAATCTATAGAGCCCATAGAGCCTACAGAACCCGCAAAGCCCACAGAGCCCACAGAGCCTATAGAGGAGAATATCCCATTACCCAAGGAGGTAGAGAGTGATACCAAAACAGAAGAGAAGGAGAAGGATGTAGAGGTCAAAGAAGAAACTTCAACATCTTGAAAGGGCTATATTTATGTATACGCACGCGCATTATGGATATGTTTATCATTCACATACTTGTTTGGGCTACAATACACCCGGATAATATAACTACATTGCGTTTTCTAGTTTTTTGGAGATTATACATTGGTGTCAGAGGTGCAGGTGTAGGTGCTTTGTTATTCAGAGCTTTGGCTTGGAGGATGGATTCACAATATGGTTTTCGGGCTTCGGGATTGTATATATAGATCGCTACAATATTATCAATCTTTTTTTCTTCTTCTTTTACGCGCAATTGTGAGGTGTATTGATGTGAATTTATTAATTTATCGCTTTTATCTTATCTTGTCTTTATTGAATAGAATAGAATGAAATATATTGAATATATGAAATTTTGTAGTTTTTTACCCTATTATTTATCTCCCTAGGTATGTATACAGATGATATTAGTAGGAGGAGGAGGAGGAGGAGGAGAAGGAGAAGGAGAAGGAGAAGGAGAAGTATAAATAATATTATATATGTTGGGACAGGGATCATGTGACCGCGCTAGCGCATACGCTAGCGCCCCCGCACTATAGTATATACATTCGTAGCCTTTAGCTTTTAGAACCTTAAGCAATATTACAATAATGTAAATTATTAGTACTATATTATTTTACTATCCCTATAGTGATATCAATACTAATTAATGATATTATAGATCAGGAGCCTGACATCTTAATTTCAAATGCAATGTGGATTTGTGATTAAGGTTGGTATTTCTTTGAAGAGATATAAGTTCTCATATTAAAATAATATAGTTTAACATCTATCTTTATATGAATAAGGATTATCAGCAACATAGTGGCAGTTCTTATATTCAATATTAATCTAATATAATTTAATACTAATAAACAAATTTAATCAACAATATAACAACAACTCTCACATTCAACCTTAATTTGCATTTTATTTTTCGAAATAATATATATTAAAGAATACAAACTAATAACTATCAGCTCAAGTTAAATACCATTTTCTACAAATAAATACAACTTTACCGGGTTCAACAAAGTTATATTTAAGTATCTTATTTTACTTTATTATTTATCTGCTATTTGTTAATATAATAGGATTTTACAAAAATGACTTTATAGAGTATAAGATTAAATATAAGGACGATGTTAGAAGTGTGGTAGAGTCTATTGTATTATTAATTATTATAATTGATGATTTTAATATAATAATTAAAAGATGGTAAGATAATCTGATTGATTTTATAAAGTAAATAGGTATAAAAGAGATTAGGGATTTTTGTAAATACAAACTTTATGAATATCAATAATCGAAGTACTATAACGAAGAGTTATGGTTAGATTACTTTCGCAAATTCGAATATTTCAATTCGGGATATTTTCAAGTAGTTGATATATGTCTTTTATATAAATTAAGATACAAACTATATTTGTATAGTATATTTATTGTGAAGTATAAGATTTATATGATATAATTTGTTTATAATACTTTAATTAATACAATCCAATTATTATATAAAAAATAATCAAATAAAAAGATTATGAATATATTTATAAAAAAGGAATTTATATTTCAATTGAAAAGTATATAGAAGAAAATAGATAAAAAAGATATTCAAGCTTTTATATATATATTACTAAAAGAATTCAAGATATTTTAAATAAGTAGTTAATCTGAACCATCAAGTTTTAATTAATATAAGCTATTGTAATTATTAAGTATTTTATTTCAAATTATAATAATCTCAGGATTTAGTTTTTTAAATAATAAAGAAAAAGATATTGATGTTAAACAAAAAGTATTATTAAAATTATTAATACCTTATTATTCTGAATTCGTTTTTTAATCTAATACCAGATTTTTATAAAAAAAGAGTGAACCCAATTTATTTATATATTTATTCTACAAATAAAAGAAATTATTATCTTTACAACCAATTCTATATAAACAATTTCGATTCAAAATACCTTTTCAATAATCTGAACCTTTATTACTATAATTATATTTACTATTACAGGAAAAAGGTAATTAACTATTCAGTAATCCATCTAATAGTAACAATAATTCAAATAGGAAAGGAGGAGGAGATAATGGAGGTAGAGGGAATGGTTTCCCATAAAATGGTTATAATGGGAATCCACAAGATGATCATAATGGAAATCCACAAAGTAATTATAATAGGAATCCATAGAATAATCATGGCGGGAATAACAATAATAGAGATAGAGGTAATATAAAAGAAGAAAGAGAAGAAAGTGATCCAGGATATAATTATAGTATTCCAGAGATCTTTTTAAATCCATTATTAAAAGTTATAAATATTAATCAACTTCTCGAAAATCTTGTAAAACTTTATGACAAGGATAATAAATATAGTGAACAAAATAATAATTTTATTTATAAATATAATATATTTCTTAATAATTACTAATAAATTGATATATCTAATAATCTATTTTTAAGAGTATTTTCTGCTATACTTATTAATATAATATTTGATTTTTATTATACGAATTTAAAAACTATATTAATATTGATATAGGAGATTCGCGATTTGTTTATAATTATATTTGAAAACCCTAAGTACAAAAGGAATATTATATAATAATAGAAAGTTGTTATATTAAAGAGTGTAATAATATAATCTAAGAATAATAGGAAATCAATTATCTATTATTTATAATAGATAATAATAAGATTATATTATTTGTATAAAGGATTTAATATTGTAATTAGAATAGATAATTTACTTTATTAAAAAATTATTAATATATGTATATTAGTATTAATATATTCTTTAGCTTATTTTTGTTTAGTTAATGATATATTAAGTCTCTTTAAAGAACTTTATTCAGTTATTATAATATAAAAGCTGGCTTATTCAAATAGGAATATAATATTCTATACTAATCGAAAATATCAATACAGAGGAGGATATAATTAGAATAAAGGCTTTAAACAAGATAATCAATAATAATTTAAATCACAAATTAAAAAGAAGTGTTTTATTTATAAAAAGGATAACTATTGATTAACTTAATATAATAAGAAAAAGTATAACAAATCATAATACAAATATAAGAAGCAATTTAAGAAAACTAGTAATAGCTTTAACAAAGATTTTGAATAGTTTTTTGTTGAATACAAAGATCTCAATCAAAATTATAATAAAGAATTTGATTTCGATACTAATAAAGAAATTGAAGTTTATTTCGTTTAGTATAAACTTCAAGATTCGCTAATATAAGAATTATAGTCGAGCTTTATTATTCAAAATGGATTTATCAATAATAAAGAGATTACAATGAGATTAACTAACAAGATATTTATCTATATTTTGATATATCAAATTCGAGATGAATCTGTATTTATAAACAAATATGACTTGAAGGAATTTAAAGATATTATTATCGATATAGTTGTAGTATAATAATCTATAGTAGGATTTAATCAATATATAATATATAAAACAATTATCGAGAATATTGTTTTAGATATAAGTAGAATAAGAGTTGCAAATATAGTATTCGGAATCGGAAAAACTGAATCTTTCGAATCGATCAAGCTTTATCTATTCCTAGGAATTATTGAATTTTATATTATAAATACAAAAACATTATTTCTATTATTATTTAATAATATAGATTGTTTTAGTATATATTATAATAATATCATTAATATTATTGTTATAAGAATAGAAGAAAATTACTCTTATATTCAATATAACAAGTACATTGTTCTTTTATAACAAATAAATATATAATAGTTTATATAATAAACTATTGAGAGTAGTGAGTATTATCTTATTGATATAGAATTATAATAATTATATTGTTATTTTAGTTATTTATTAGTATATAGGCTTTTATGAGTATTATAATAAGCTGATCGTAATGATATTTCAAAAATCGAGATTGATAAGTTTAATAAGTTTTGTTAATATTATTAAAAGTATGGGAAATCATTGGGTTGATTTAAGTTTAATTTATAAGATAATATTGATTTTAATTATTTAATTATAGTTGATATAATATATATTGATATTCATCTTATTCTATATATTATTGATAAGAGAATATAATTTCAAGCTATATAATAACTAGATAATATTATTATGAAATATATTTTCGATATACTTTGAAAGTATTGGATGGATATTTATATCAATTTATTAGATTTTATTATATATAATGCTGGAAAGAATTTTGTAAATAAGGAATTCGTTTAATATACTATAATTATATCAATAAGAATAAAGAGTATATTAGTTAAGGTATATTAGTTAATTAGTATAGTTAAATATTATTATATAGTTATCAAAAAAGTATATATTATTATTTCCAACAAGCTTGGTAACTTTATTACAAAAAAAATGATATTACAAATAGCTATAAAAGTAGTAAATAATATTACAGGATCAAATAAATTAATTTTAATATTTTTAGTCTTTAGAGTATATTTACAAATATCTGAATCTGACTTATCCATATTTATAATTCTATAATAGTAATTAGCGATTAAGAAAGTAATAAATGAGATTTATAAATTACGAGTAACACAATAAGTATCTGATATTTTGAGTTAGCGAAATAGATTATCTATAATGGTTTTATATAACTTATTTATTAATTTAAAGATTTAAGTATGGAGAGAATATAAAGAATAGATAAAATTATATTATTTATTAGATATAAAAGATGAGATATATATAATATAACTATTAAGCAAATTAATGGAATTCTATATTATTTAGATTAAACCTTATATAAAGGATATATAGAATTGGCCTTAGAATTAATCCCAATCATCTATCGAATCACTACAAATATTATCTATACAAACTAGATTGATATAACAAAAGCAATTTGCTATATTTAATATAAATATAACAACTTTACCAAAATCTGATAAAGTTATATTCATCCCCTTACTAATTACTACCAGAAATAGAAATCTAAAAAAAACCCTTTTGAATATATCCAGAAATCTCTAATCTCAGTAATAATGAATCCTTTAAATAGTAATTCCAGTATAAATAACATTTTTCGCAAAAAAAGAAAATATCGAATTTATAGAATACCCACTGGATTTATCGATTTTTCTATTAGAGAAAAACGAATCTAACAATATACAATATATTGAATATTATACAATATCTATTAATATTCTATTATTAATAATTTTTGTAAAATCAAAACAAAAAAAGGTTAATGGATTTATAGAAAACAGTGTTTTTTAATTTATAAAGATTATAGATATTCTTGTGAGTATAAGTATTTTTAATTTTTGTTTTATTAATATTACGGGCATTGATACGATATGGAACCGACATCGGGCCGACTATTAGTCCGGAAGCGAAGAGTTTTCATATATATATATAGCTTCAGGAAAAAGGTTTCGAAGAAATTAATGAAAAGTCTTATTCTAGTCCTATATTTATATTATACTAGTCGTTATCTTGCATTGATTCTAACAATTCTTTTCATTTAACTCTTTAGAGCAAACCGTCGATTAGTTTTTGGAAATAGCTTTAAGGGCTTCAAAAGCTTGAAAAGCTTCAGATCTCATTTAGGTTGTGATATGTTTACGATATGCTATCAGTATATAATTGATATTATTCAGATCAAGATAATCTTTATTTCATTAGATTGAATTGAAAGAAAGCTAAAAAAAAGAAAATGTTTTTATAATTCGAATCCTTTAAAATGCTTATAAGACATTTTCTATGATATTATCTCCTTATGATATATTGTTGATATTCTTTCGAGATGAGATAAAATAATTAAATAAAAAAAAGAGAGAGAATATAGGAAAGAAAAAGATAATCTCTTCCACAAAGCGATTATAAACCTTACTCTAAGCGATGCCTGCAAGATACTAGTAATGTATTCATTTTATACTATCAAAAATAATAATAATTGCTTCAGGCATTTTTTAGTTCTAAAAACTTAATAGAAAGATTGAAGCTCTACTATACTCAATAAAAAGATTGAAGTTCTACTATATTTAGTGGAAAGATTGAAACTCTACTATATTTAGTAAAAAGATTGAAGTTCTGTTATATTTAATAAAAAGATTGAAGCTTTGCTATATTCAATAAAAAGATTGAAGCTCTGTTATTTTATAAGATTCTTATCAAAAAAACAAAGCCCCTATATAGTATTATATAAAAGGAAAAGCTTAGCTAGCCATTCCGTAAACTCAAGTATTTATTGATTGAAACTGATTGTAAATAGTTAATATTATATCGAATAGCTTGTATATTAGTTAAAAACAAAACAATGTTTTACTAGAATCGCCTTACCCTAATAAGTAAGCGCAGGTCGAGTAGTTTGTGTATGAATCAAAGATACATTGAATAGCTTATATTCAGTTAAAAACAAAACAGTGTTTTACTAGAATTGCTTTACCTTAATAAATAGATATAAATAAACATAAATAAATTATTTTGGATTTTGTGAATCTCGAATTCATTGATAAAGACTGATTGCAAATAGTCGAAACCCTATCGGATAGCTTGTATCTAGTTTGAAGCGAAACAGTTTTTGTTGGAATTGTTTATTTTAAAAAGGCAAACACAAAGACAGTATTTTCGATATCTTTCAGATTTCAAGAGTTCGAAAAGTTCTATCATTTTCAGATTCTTCAGATTTTGAAAATTTAATGCAAGCTAATAAAACTAATAAATTTAAAATTCTTTTAGATTTCGAGAAACTAGTGGAAAGCTAATGAAGCTCTGCTATTTTCAGGATTTTCAGGATTTTCAGGATTTTCAGGCTTTTTCAGGATTTTCGGGATTTCGAACCTTTTTCCGGATTTCCTTTAAAATTTAAAAACTCAATAAAAAACTTATAAAACTCTATTATTTTCAGGATTTTGAGGCTTTTCCAGGACTTTTGGGATATCAGGCCTTTTCCGAATGTTCCGGATTTTTATTATTTTTATAATTTTGAATACTATATAGTATCAAAAATGCTATTTATTTCTAATTTTATAAGTTTTATATATTTTCGAGGATTTGTCGGGAAATTAGCAAAACTCTATTGTTTTTAAAGAGTTTCAGGATTTTCAGATTTTAAGGGTATTAGTTTAGCTAGTTTATAGAGTTCTGTCATTTTTTCAGAATTTTTAGAATTTTTAGGAGTTTCGGGATTTTGCTATATTTTCGAGGAATTAGTGGGAAGTTAATGAAGTTTTGTTGATTTTAGGGATTTTTCAAGAGTTTCAGGATTTTCAGATTTTAAGGGTTTTCAGGATTTGGAGTGCTATTTGTCAACGAATTGCTATCGAATTCTAATCTTATATATTTTCGAAGATAAAAGGCAAAAAAGGGGAAGGCAAAACCTTATTGAATATAAATTATTATTTTATTATCAAATACGAATCATTACTCTATTGAAAGTGAATCGACTTTTTTTTCGAACTTTCGAAATTTTCAAGGTTTTTAAGGTTTTCAAGGCTTTCAAAGTTCGAATATGGATTGGATTTTATGGATTGGTTCTTAGCATTTTTATATTACAATATAACTTCTTTCAAAAACTATAAAGAAACTGAACCTTATAAAATGAGAATATAGGTATTACAATATTAGTTTATTACTATAGAAATTAATAAAACTTAAAAAAGAAATTGATATAATAATAATCGATTATCGAATAGCTTTAAAACTTTCGAGAACGAAAATTTAAAGAGGAGGGTTTTGTTATAAACATTGATATGATATGGAATCAATATCAGGCCGACTATTAGTTCGGAAGCGAAGAGTTTTCATATATATATATAGCTTCAGGAAAAAGGTTTCAAAGGAATTAATGAAAAGTCTTATTCTAGTTCTACACCTATATTATACTAGTCGTCACCTTGTATTGATTCTAACAATTAATAAGATTAAGAATAAAGAAACTAATAAAGTATTTCCCAAATTTCGATTGATTATATAAGTATAAAAAGATTAAGGAAAAAATATTGTTTTAATACAATTGTCTATAATATAATATGTTAGCTAGTATATTATACTAATAATAATAGCTATACTATTTAAAAACAAGATAACTATAAGTATTTGTAATATTATACAAGTATATATATAATCAATATTGAATTTAATTCGGAAGTTTTATACTCAATTACCATCGGAAATAAATATTCTAAAAGACTTTATCTTACAAGTTGTACAATCATTATATAGTATTCTGAAAGCAGGAAATTATTAGTTTAGTATTTATTATAAGTATTATACCAATATTTTCAAGATAATATAATTGATTTATAATCCATATTTATTGTATATAATTAAAGATAATATAGTATTTAGTATTATTGGATTATAAATAAATAATATATTCATTATAACTAATAAAGTATTTATAGATTATAAACAAACTGAACTTAAAAACATTAAATTCACAACAAAAGAGTATGAGATACTTATATTAGATATACCATTCAAGTTTAATAATAGCCTAATCACTCAGTAGAATAATAACACAATCTATCTTAATTAAAAGAAATAATACGAAAACCTTTATCTAATCAAATCAGAACTATTTGATATATAAGGTATACACAGTAAGTTCAGAAAGTCAGCAACAATAAAAGATTAGTATATTGTACAATACACTTGAGAAGTATATGTAATAACTATATATCAATTAAAGGCAGCTTTCGATTTGTTATATACTATATAAACAATTAATCTAAAAAAAGAAAATACTAATACTCTCAATAAACACATCCAATAACAGATTGATAATTCAGAAAGAAGATTATAATTTATTCCACTTAATATAGATTCTCTCAAATTGATTATATTTACAAATGTGTCCTTTACTAATAATAAAGATTTGTTCTTTTAGATTAAATATATTATCATTTTAATAGATAAATTCGATGAAGCTAATATTATTTATTGATTATTAATTAAATGCAAAAGAATTACTAAAAGCATATTAATATCAAAACTCTACAATATAGTTTTGGATTTTAATATTAATACAATAATCAAAGATATTCTTGACAAGATCTTTCCAAATTGTAAAATACTATTAGTTATATGTATCGATTCAAGGTTATTATATAACTGTTTTATAAAACTTAGTATAATTATCGAAAAGAGATTAATGATTGATATAATAGCGATTCGAGAGGTATACAAGAAATGAGAGATTATAGAAATCAAATGGATTGATAAAAAATCTAATCTTATAAATGCAATAATTAAATTTAAGCTGTGTTAAGCCCTAAAGGATTTGATTGATAATAATACCATAAAGATTAAGGTTATGGAATGGATTGAAAGAGATTAGTAGTATAGATGATTATACTGAAAAAGGGATATTAACTAGAAAAGATACGATACAATGACTTTAAAAGAGTTGCCAGTATTGGGACAGGGATTATATAACCACGCTAGTATATACGCTAGCGCCTTTGTACTATAGTATATACATTCGTAGCCTTTAGCTTTTAGAACCTTAAGCAATATTACAATAGTATGAATCATTAATACTATATTACTTCACCATCCCCATGGTGATACCAACAATATATAAATTTCCTTTTGTAGCAGAAAAAGTCGAGTATAAATAATATAAGATTATATAAATATATAAATATATAAATATATAAATAAATGAATAAATGAATAAATGAATAAATGAATAAATGAATAAATGAATAAATGAATAAATGAATAAATGAATAAATGAATAAATGAATAAATGAATAAATGAATAAATGAATAAATGAATAAATGAATAAATGAATAAATAAATAAATAAATAAATGAATAAATGAATAAATATATTATAAAAATGAAATATAATACGAGATTATTTATCTCTTTATTCCTCTATCTATTTTTAATATAATAATATATTATAAAATAAGAATTATATATTTATATTATATATATATTTATACTTGTATTTTTTATACTTGAGTTTTGAGTCTTAAGTCTTAATTATCTTAATTTAATACTATACGATTTGATTTGATACTATACGATTTAATACTAAACTACTAATAATAAAAGAAATAATACCTAGCTGGGTATAATAGTTGTAGTATGATATAGTATCTTCCTCTCGCACCCATAACTCTCTCTCTTACTCTCTTACTCTCTCTCTCTCGCTTGAATGAATAGCTTCAAGTATATATGTACCTAGTATATAGGTATCTATATATAAATATTTTCCACTACTCAAACCTTCTTATCTTTTCTCGCATCTTTTCTCGCCTGATTTTTACATATACTATATACTACATGCTATATACTACATGCTATATACTATATGCTATATACTACATGCTATATACTACATGCTATATACTATATACTATATACTACATGCTATATACTATATGCTATATACTACATACGACTAATTAGTAGTTTATAATTATTAGTTAGTCGATACGTAACATATAATATATATAAGTAAGTAATATATATCAGAGGATAATTGCTGCCCTTTCCCCTACTCTCCCTCTCCCCTCCTCTCTATTTCTTCAACCCATGCCCACACGCACACTATACACTTTGCATTTCACACTTTACATCATATCCACACTAACCAAAGAATATCCAAAAACATAATCTTCAAAACACAATCTTCAAAAATCATCTCAAAATGTCAAATTCTCATATCACTAGTGAGTGACCTATCTATCTAAACCATTTCTTTTGAGAGAAGAAGAAGAAGAAGAAGAAAAAAAAGAGGAAACCCCTTAAGAGCACAAAAAAACAAAACCATCCGCCCAAAATTCATAATAGGTATCAATCATCAATTTCATTCTTAATCTTTTCTCTTCTCTTCTCTCTCTTCTCTCTCTTCTCTCTCATTCTTTCACACTGTCATCTCATCTCATCTCATCAATCTTTCTTTTCTTTTCTTCCCTTTTCCCCTCAAACATCTCAAATATCTCCCCATTCTCCTCTCTCAAACTACCATACGAATCTCCATCAATCCATCATTCCCCCTTTAAAACCCCTCAAAAACATCTCCCCTTTCCCTTCCCTTTCCATTTCCCTTCCCTCCAAACCCCAAACAAAAACCCACAAACCCAGCTGCGTAAAGAGAAACACCTCATAAACTGCACTTCACAGCTACCACATCATCGCAAATGCAATGAAAAGTAGTAGCTGTAAGCCCACGCGTAAAAGAGAGAAAAAAAAGTAAGAAGTCGAAATGTAAAAAAGGGGGGTATGCATCCATTCCATTCCATTCCATCCATGCCTGCCAATCCGACAATAGAGTAAAGTACTTGAACATAAAAAGAAAAAAGCCCTGATTCGTGAAAACTTGTTGTAAAAGGTGTAAGGAAATAAAGCTATGTCTGAAACATGCCACACAATGATTGATTGTGTTCGAAACCGAATATCGAAGTGGTAAAGTGGTGGAAGAAGATCAAATAATCAGTTTTGTTGTGTCCTTTCTGACCGGAGATTGTAAAATTGGTGCTGCTTCCCATACTCCGCAAACATAAAGCGATTGTGAAGTGATTGTATCAAGATATGTTTGTTCACCACCCAAAGGTAAGACATATGTCTCAAATAACCCCTCCAGAAAATCAGCGTCTCGCCAGACCCTCCCTTTCCTTGAGGCGACTAGTTCTCCATCCCTCATACCAAAGTTCCCTACTCGCCTCCCTCAATTCACCTCTCCACTCTGCAAATATTGCTTCCTTCAAACGTACAAAATCACAATGTTCAACATTCATCGGATCCGCAAAACCCCATGGGAATTTACGGCCAATAACATCGGGTTCATACAAATCAGGGCTGATGATTGAGAGAGGTAAATAAGGAATCTCGCTGATTTCCGATTCACGTTTATGGCGACGAATGGAGCCCGAGGAAAGACGCTTGGAATTGGGAGAACCACCCGAAGAAGCTGAACCATTCTCAGAAGTAGCATATTCATCTCTTTCATCGAGGCGGCTTTGACTGTGGCCGATAATTGGGCTTTCGGGTTCATCGTCTAGTCCGAGTGCTTCAAGTGGGTCGAGATTAGCCTTACGCAGACTATCCCAAACCGTCTTCTTCAAATACGTCATGTGGGCCGTTGTAATAGTGTCGGCTTTTGAGATGACCGGAATCACAGTAGTTTTTCCTTGCAATGTACGAAGGACTTGTAAATCAAGATCTTCATCCAGACTACCAAACAAACGAGGGCCTGTACCAAATACTCCAAAATGTCCATTTCCATTTGAGATGACATTCTTTGAATCTTCAATATTTTGGTCCAGGCGTGTGGGGTCGAGAATGAGGAATACAGCATGGATGTGTGTATCTTGCACACCTGGAGCTCTCATAACCTTCATTTCTTCCGTGAAAGTTTCTTCGAATTTGCTTTCGAGAAATGAAGACATGTCTCGAAGTTGAAGATCCACGACATTTTTATCCAAGCCTTCTGAATCCCACAAGGTTACACCGATTCGCTCACCCTCGATTTCCGATTCGATATAATGCGAGACGAATTTTCCCGACTTGGGGGTACGTGGAGCAAATATATCTTCGGCCAATGGTTCGGGCTTCGATCTCTTCTTGGGAGGCATAGCGAGGGAGGTTTTGAGAAAATTAAGGAAAGATGTCTTGCCTGCACCGCGTGCGCCGATGATGAGAACGCTGCAGAGCCATTAATAAAAGTCAAGAAAGAAGGTCATGGTAAAAACTTACTTGAATGGAGTAGGATCTTTGCGTCTTCGCACTCTGCGAGGACTATTAATTGTGCTCACGGCACTGCTTGCATAGCTGTATCTTCCACGATGTGTCATACTCTCTGATCTAGCATAAGGATCAACCCAACCGCCATTCCGCGCACCCGAAGGAACGGGAGGCACTGGCACACTGAGTGTGCTACTCATTGTGTAAGATCTGGATTGAGGATCCATTGAAGCACTTCTCGCACCTTGACCACTATTTCCAGACGTCGCCGAACCCGGTCTATCTTCACCACCGAACGAGGGAAAGTGTGTAGGGACAGCAAGGTCGGGAAGACGAGGTGGGGATCTGGGGATCGCAGCTGCTTCGCGAAGGAGTCTTTCACGCTCTTGCTCTTGCAATTGAGCAAGATCCTTCTTATGCTTGGAGTTTAAATTTCCGGACTTGGACCGACGAAGTAATAAACCACCAAGACTGGTGCGACGAGGGGGGTTGGCGTTATTATTATGCTTTCCGTTCTCTGGAATTCCTGCTAATCTCTCGGCGCCATGTGATGGTGACGTTCCAGGAGTTCGTGGTCGGATTGAAGAAACCATCGTGGAGGTTCGATTTATTGGGAACAATAGTGTTTGTCGCAGAATTGACAGGGAAGGCTTGATTTGATTCAATTCGTATTGTATGGTGAATAGACTTTTAATTGAATTGAAATTTGAAAAAGAGGGTGAATGAATGGATATCTCCTTTGGAATTAAATTTCCCTGTAGGCCTTGCTAATCATTAATAAAATGGAATATGGAGAAGGACAAGGTTTGGAGGAAGATGGCGAAAAAGCTGAGGAAGACGGAAGAGAGAGTGAGTGAGTGTCGGGCTGGAAAATAAAATATAGAAAATAAAGAGTTCGGCAGTGAGATTGGTGAATTGAGATTGCGAATTACTTTTTTGAATGAATTATGATGTGAATTACTTCGCTACTCAAATTGTTTTGTTTCTTGAGTCGTAGACCAGAGGTTCTTCTTAACTTATAACTTATAAGACGAACTACGACGGCTTCTTTTCCTTTTTGTATTTCCATCTAAAATGGGGATTTAAAGCACACGACTGTATTGCATGAATTTTGGATATATCGAGAGATGAAGAAGAGGTATACGGCTTGAATCAATTGATTTGCAAATAAAAGAAAAAAGAATCAATGTCAACATACCAATACCCGTCCGGCAATGATATCAAATGGATCCAACGTGCTCCAATTTTGATATGGGAGATCCTTGGTAAGGCTGTAACGGTCCCAACTTTTCCATGCAATGCTAGTCGCTAGCTTCGTCTCTGGCGGTTTAGTTTCTCTTTGCTCCTGCCCTTCTGGCTGAAATGAATGAAGGGGTAGGCAGTGCTAGACGGGGAGATGCTTGAGTCGAGAACTAATGTATGAGAAAGATGTTTGGATCCAAAATTAGGAGAAAATGAATATGGAGATTGATGCGTAGGATATTGACGAAGGATTGTCGACGTCGATGTGGCGAGATGTGGTTAGATGAACTGCGTCGATGCAATCATGGAGACCAGTGACGAATGGAGATTGGAGATTGGAGATTGGATATTAGATTTAATTGATAGAAGGAGGTATTAATACATGATAGTATGCGAGGAGGTCTAGGTCGGTAGGTAGATTGGTCGTCGACGATGTCTAGAATAGAAGTCACAAAATAGTACGTAGTATAATCGTATTGTTGAAGATATTCAGACCAAAGATACAAAAGTACAAGAGAAAGAAGACGATACTAGATAGATCAATAGGTGGTAGGTAACATACATTAGCTACTCAATCATCACCTCTTATTATCGTTCTTCCATCCATCTAGACATTCTTCATGTATCATATGCACCATTGATCACTTCTTCCCTCCCCTCCCCCTTCCCACCCACAATTCCACAGCGATCATTTCTCCAAATCCCCTCTATCCTCCGACCCATCACAAAACCCGTCCGTCCATGCCTCATCCCGTACCACAATACACAATCGGTACACAGCATCACCATTCGCCATTCACCATTCTCCATTCACCACCCATTCATTCTCCCTCCTCCGTAACGAATTTCAGGGGCTCCCAAACCAATCTACGTACCTACCTAAGTAAAAGCCAGCCACAAACAAACCAATCACATACAATTTCTCCCTCATACATCATACATACAATACAATACAACAAAACCAATGATACATATATACATACATATATACATACATACATACATACATACATACATACACACATACCCACACACATACATATACACACACAATCCACCAAGAAATAATCTCCCCAACAAGGAATCCCCCGACATCTCTGAATGATCGGAAAGTTTTCAGAACCCTTACGTAGACAGCCTTGGATTGGACCAGACGCGATGTTTGAGCCATCCATCGCACGCAGGGGTGCGGACGGGGTTAGGGTCAGGAACCAAAAACATGGGTGGCATGGTGGTGGATTTTGAGTTTCCGACGTGGAGATGTTTCATCTTGAATAAAAGGTTACCTACGGAGTAGTATTCTGTACCGAGTACTACGAGGACTACGAAGGAAGGATAGACTTTTTCTTCTTCACTTCTTCGTATTCTTGCAATAAGTTATTACAGTGTAAGTTTTGACTATATATTAACTATTAACCAACACCCACCACGTAATTCATATATAGGTATTAGATACGTATATTATACCCAGACTCGAGCCAGATACCTACTACGGAGTAGATCTAAAATACACAACATCAATCAATCAATCAATCCGTAACATCTTTCATATATTTAATTTACATCTCAATAAGATGTTCTCTTAATACTCATACTTATGCTCATTCTACCTAGGTACTTATTATACCTACCTACCTATCTCGCCTACCATAACACACCATCACAACTATATCATACCCCCTCTCCCCCTATCTCCCATCCATCTCCCATCCATTCCTCTGATTCAATACAACCATCTTCCTTTCCCCAAAGAAAACTATTTCATTTTCCATTTCTCGCTTCTCTTCGCCCTCCCTCACACTCTTACACCTCTTACACCTCTTACGCCCAGTTCATCAATTCATCAACCACAAACCACAAACCCTCAACCACAATCCCTCAAACCCACCCATCAAAAACCCAAAACCCAATTCATCATCACATTTCATCAAATCCACCTGTACTCCAACCATTCATCAATCAATCAACCCACCAATCTAACCCACCAATCCACCCCCTCAAACCCTCACCCTCACCCATACCCAAACCCAAACCCTCACCCACCTGGGCAATCTCACCACAATGCCATAAAAAACAACCGCATAACACCATCCATCCATCCATCCATCTCCCTCCCTCTAAAGCAAATCCCTTGGATTAAACTTCTCACTCTACTACACAACATACACATATACATACACAACATACATATACATAGACTACCTAGTAATCTCTCTTATAAATCCTCCACTACCTACCTGGGTAGATATCTATCTAGTAATTTCTTCATACATACATACATACATATATATACATATACATACATACACACATGCCGCTAACGACGCACATTGCTCCGAGCACCCTATCACATTATCTATCTATCACTTAGTACCTACCTACCTACCTAGTACCTACCTATCTACTTATACTTGTACTTGTAAGACTTACTTGTATCACACAATCCCAATGGGGAAAAAGACAACAAGTACATCATCAAAAATCAAATCCATTCATTCACGTGAGAGTACACAATTTAGAATCAAAAACACCCGTGGGCATTTCCACTACACATATTTCTATCAATATTCATATTCATTCACATTGATATTCATATAATTTCTTAAATATCTCAAGGTCCTTTTAATTGTTCCCTACTAGCTAAAATACTAGCTAAAATATTCACGCATCTTTTGTCCGTGTCTGTAGAACATATAGCCATCTCACCCACGATAATGTGTGACACCCTTTCAGTCCCCCCCTCAACCTCACGTTCTACACTCCCTAGTCATATTAACTGCTGTGCACCAGAGTTCCATTTCATTTAATCACCATTTTTGACCAACCGCCCAAAGCCCAACGACCAGCTAGCCATACGCGGCCCAAAGTTTCCTGCCCAAATTCGCTTGAATGCAAAAGACTAACTCCTAAAGCAGAGGCCAAAATGTAAGGCTTGCTACACAAAATTGTTGTTAAACAATCGTCAAAAATGTACCACCAAGTTCCGAGCCATTCTATGAACAAAAGAACAAGGCGGTGATACTGCTTAGCCCAAAATGACTGTGCATCTCATAAAATGTATGCTTTAGAAGTTTGAAAGAACCAAAACGCCTTGGGTCGTACGACTCTATATCAACAAAGGAAAAAAAGAACAGTGGCATTATTTACGAGCCGATTTGGTGAGGTCATAAGGTAAATGAAACTGTAAAATGAGATGTGAGGGCAAGGGCCAAAAGTTTCTGGAAATAAATAATACCGAATTCAAAGAGCGCTGGCACCTGGATAGGCGGAATTTGGTATCATGCCACCACGCATGACACGAGGCGGTCCTCGACCACCACGACCTGTAGGCAAGGCGAAGTCTGGATTGTCATTCAAGAGAACATCCTCTCGTCGAGCGGCAGGTCTCCTATTCGGCATTGGAGGTCCTCCGTAACCACTAGCATCTCCGTTCCAGTTGGGATTAATCCCTCGTTGTGACACTGACGTAAAAGTAGACCTCTCAGATTCAGCTGGAGAGCGTTGCCCCGACTGAAGCTCCTCTAAAGAATTGTAAGAATTGTTGCCATCTAAGTTGCTCAACGGATTTGGATGAAGATGAGACTTAGAACCATAGTTGTTATTCGAGGAATGTGCAGCAATATTAAGGGCGGCAGGAATTGTCAGAGACGACTTTGTCGCTGGAGCTGGAGCTGGATCAGCAAAACGTGGGTCAACGTCTTCGTAATAAGTATCATTCGAGTTATCTCGTTTGTGAGTAGACTCGCTAGGAGGAAGTTCGACGACAGGTTGTGAGGCAGGGTTCAGAGGTGATGATCTACCTGCTTGCTGTCCCCATACTTGTCTTGGTGGTACGTATCTGACCGCATTAGAAACTTGGCGATCCAATGATAGAAGATCACTTACTCATCTTGGCTATACTGACTCGTCTCACTAATCAAAGTCTCATGCCTTTGCTGTATTTTTTGCTGTTGTAGGCCCACCATTCCAGCGACGTCGTCATCACTGTCTCTAAGATTGCCGAATTGCCCGACAAATCCCGGAGGTGGATGTGATGGACTGCCTGTTGTCGCATCCTAATGCCAAATTAGTATCATCAATTTTTCAAGGTGGTTTACGACTAACCATCTCAATCGCCTGTCCAACCATGCCTACATTTTCTAAACCTTCCAAAGGCGGAGGTGATTCGGCACGAGGCAAGCTACTGGGTCTTATTTCGTCTGGCCTGTATGCAATATATCCACCGGGAGGCGCCGGAGAAGCATCCCTGAATCCACCAATAGGCGCCGAAGGATCAGAAGGTCCTCGGCTGTCATAGCCGGGTGGGGGCGCTCTTCCACCGTTACCCATCGCCATCATTCCGTTGTTCATCCCTCCTCTGTACGGGCCTGGGTAACCGCCACCTCTTGGACCATACCCACCTCTCGGACCATAACCCCCTCTTGGCTGGCCATAGCCATAACCTCCACGGTTTGGGCCTGGTGGAGGGCCCCCATAACCTCCTCTGTATCCACCCCTCGGTGGTCCATAACCACCTCTTCCTGGTGGTCCTGGTGGCATTCCACCTCGCCCTCTCGAATTCATGGAAGTGTTAGAGTACTGGTGGCTCAATGCCTGTCCCGGTGGCCCAGCAGATTGGTCACGGTTTCGCATACCGTATGAATTTCCTACTTGTGGCATCATCGGCATCATCGGAATTGGGTTTCCGTATTGATCTATAGATGGGGTGCCTGATTGTGGTCCATTGTAACCGTCCATTCCCTGACTCCTAATAGATCCACCAGGGACATTAGTAGGAGAGTTTTCAGTGGTTATTGCAGTCAAAGGTATCCGTTCGTCACTTGTTCGTTCATTGTTATTCGCATCAAATGTGGCAAATGTTGGTAATTTCTCGTTGCCCGGATTTTTCGAACTGCTGGTGTCAGTGACAACCGGAGTGATTGTTTCATTTCCTTGACGGTTGTAGAAATTCTCCCCGTTCATCTCTGCGTTCTCCTCGATACGACGCTTCCTTGCTTTTCGACTAACCAATGTTCGGCGCATAGCGCATGACACAACACCACTTGCGGCGATAATGACTGTGGCGGCGAGCACAACGTATGAACCCCATGCCATGTGAGGTACGAAGAGTAGAACATCGATGAGGAATGCGAGTAGGGTGAGAATCAAAGTCAAGATGCTCAGTATGAATATTCCCAGTAGGTATCGAGGGGAATGTGAAGGTGCATGGAAGTGAGCGGCGATGGCTAGGATTAGCATGATAAGTGTGAATAGCGCAGCTACCGGGTGGATAATGAGAATAGCAGATAATGTTGATCTGGTACTTGTAGAGAGATCGAATGTAGCTGATTGAGTTTCATCGTACAGACTTTCTAAATAATTATTCAATATCAGTGCTGTGCTTGGTATGCTAAAGTACGCATTGCGCGGATGCATGTGTAGAAAGATTGTGCATTCAAGAATTGAAACTTACCAGTACTATACCCAATTTCGATATTGCTACAAGTGCTTCCTTTACAAAACCCAAAGACCCCAAACTGAACTCCATCGAAAGAGGCCAATGGTATCGACTTAATTATAGGAGTTGAAAGAATTGACACGAGCAAGCATGCGAATGCAGCGAGCAGCAAAAGCGATAACGGAGTCGCCGGTCTTAACATTTTGTTGTCCTGTGCTATGCTGATGCGTAGAAAATTGGAAATGCCAGCGTCTTTAAGACGCGGCAAATATCGAGGTGCTTTCGATCAAAGGGTGTCCAGGTGATGTTGTCGCGGAATGTACCTCAAGTCTCAAGTTCTCAATTTGTTGATTGTGATTATTATTGTTGTCGTCCTGAATTCCCCACTCCTGACTAGACATCGATAAATGGAAGATAATTTCAGAGAATTAAGTCATAAGTTGAACGATAAAGACTGGATCAATGGACGCTGTTGTTCTGTTGTTGCTGTTGTACTTTCCTCCTGACGATGGCCTTTTCTGAGAGACTAGGAGCAGGCGGGGACCAGGGCAAGAGATGGACAGTAGCCAAAATACATGTGTTTTTGTAGATTGTGATGAGAATTGACTTTGGCTTTTGGGAAAAGCAAGGCTAAAAGCGTTGATAGCCCACGCCTTCCAAGAACGGTTCCTCGTACTATGTCGTTGTAGGGTTAAAGGCTTATTAAAGCGTAGGTTAAAGGCAAACAGTGCAGTAGAAGCGTGAAGGGATATCGTGTGGAGTGGGATTCAATTGGTCTCGACTTCAGCCAAGATTGAATTCTTCCGAGATTTCAAAGGCTGTGTAAGATAAAAATCGTAATCTTGGACAAGAGTCGGAGGATGGTAGAGACAAGAGTGTAGGAATTGGTGTCTGTTTAACAAAATTCCTCGAATATTTGTGTGTACACGAAAGGATGATAGTCTGGTGGTCTTTCAATCTGTCATGTCAGTCTTTCAATATGGTGGTAATTCTCTGTCTCAATCTTATGGGCGTTTCAGATTATTATTGTCCGTCCTTTGAGGCTTTGAGGCTTGAGGGGGGAAGGGTTTGCGTCGTTCAATAAGTGTCTCGTCTTAAACTACTGAGCTACTGTACAGTCTGCACAGGATTCTGTACTCCGCAGAGGTAATGACTTATGAGCGATGGATGATTCTTCGAGCGGTACTGGACTGGGTAGGTCTTCTCGTGATAAATTGTGAATTGCTCAGCCCCGCTGATTAAAGTTGATCGTGATTATGTACCAGGTATGTATGGATGGATGGGATGGGACTTTATTCTAAAGAAGAAGGAGAACCAGAACACGACACGACATTTTCTGCTTCTCGGAAATTTACCCAAGCAGTATCATTGAGGTCGATTATGCAGTCAATAGTGAGGCGATGGCGATAAAATGGAGACGGGACGGGATGAATACGTGGGTATGGACTCTGGAGGTATGATAGATACTAGATCATATGGAGAATATGATACTAGAGGGAGGGGAGGGGAGAGGGGGAGGGAAGAAGAGAAGAGAAGAGAAGAGGACATTAATAGTAGGAATTTGTGACATTCAAAGCATGCCTGCCTACCTACCTAATTCATTCATTCGAGTATTAACTATCTACCTAGTACTTGTTAGCCGGTATGATAAACTTATGAACTCGCATGACCATAATCCTCTACACTTGGGTGAGTCTGAAGTCTGGAGCATCAGAAAGAGAACGAGAATTCAATACTCCCTTGAACATTTGAACTTGCTTGACGTCCCTGGGTTACGCTTTCTGGTCCACGGTTTCGGACGCGCTGTTCATTTTTCACTGCCATCACCTGTAACAAACTAATCACAGTGGACATTTGTTTCCAACGACATTGGGATCTTCAAACCCTTCATGCGACATCTCAAGTTATAGATCATAAGATGGAGCTATTGCTTCCATACTATGGATATGCAAATCATACAAGTTTATATTTAGTTCTGCCTTACTAGCTGTGTTTTCTTTTCTTTTCTACGATATGGTACTTGAAGTCTATCAATCACATATCGAGAGTGCTAACCACCTATCTACTTCCTAAAGTCTATCATAATCTTGGTGAATGAGTGCGTGTGGAAGTACTTGTCGATATCTATCGAGTATTCTATGTATACCAAGTACCTAGGTATGAGCAAAGTTGTCCGAGAGATACTACTTTACAACTTACAAGTCAATCGAAAAGAGGAATAATAAACATCCACCTAGAATGCCTACCAAGTAAGTATCTGATAACGCATAATCTCGAATTAATGCATCTTTGAACCTAATGTGTGACGGCATCCATTTCGGTGGAGGCATGCATTTGCTCTGATAGTGCTCAAGTATGATGAAGGAAACAGCTAATACTAATAAATGAATGCCAATAATCACAATCTATAGATGAAAAGTGCTTGGCCACTCAAACATGGTCCTTGTAAAATTCCCCCTTCTGCATAAAATACCGGGACGATCATACAGAGTACAATATGGATGTGCTCCATTGCCGGTGGACTTTTCCTGGCTCTGATGGTTTGTTTGATGTTGTACGTACGCATATGATACGAGATGATGATATGAGAAGGATTTGGTAGAACGGGATTTAGTATTAACCTTCCATCCTTCCATCCTTTGTCCTCTGTATTTTATAAGAATTTCTCAAAAGGAAACAAACGACCACTCCCCATTCTTCAACTGCCTATTATTGGAAACATCTCCATCTTCATCTTCGGTGCCAATAATGCTTATTAGTATATCCATATCCAAGGAGAATCCGTGGAACTTCCATACTTGGATTTATTGGTCGGATATGTCAACTCGACCGAGCCGCTTAGTAATAAAGCAGGCAAACGGGACGGGGCGGGGTTAACACAAACTGATTTCTTATCAACGATAACGGTGGGAACTAGCTGATAGTTTTCCTTATATTATCGTCATCGAATATTGAACTTTTTACTTCCTCTATGTATTCCATTCACGTCGGTTTTTTTACGTAGCCATGTACCTGCGAAATGCAGGCAGGAGGTCGGGGTTCATTGTACCACCATGTAACAAGTTATTATTCAATACATTCTCTTCCACACACCAAATATCCCACCAGGCACGAAAACAATCAAGTCAATTTTTAATTCGACCAAAGAAGGAGACGATTGGAAATCATGTATATACAAAGGTGCCCCAGCGTCTAGCCCATGCGCAAAGATATCAACCTTTTGTCCCCCCTTCGCCAGCATCTTTGGGGAAAGCTGCCCCTCCAAAGCTATATCCTCGATCCATAAAATGGGGACGAAGATTACTATATGTCTCGGCGGCGACAGGCATAGCCTATCTCATAGACACCCAATTGTACGCATCCTCTATTACCAGATCATTGCGAACATTCGGCCTGGGTATATTGGTGGCAATCGATTATAAGCTTAATTTTAGACCAAATCCGATTCTGGGGGGTGACATTACGGACTTGCATAGGAGAAACGCTGAGAGGATGTTCAATCTTTTACACCAAAATGGTGGATTATACTTGAAAATCGGACAAGCAATTGCTATGCAAAGTGCAGTCTTGCCTCCTGAGTTCCAGAAAATGTTTGCGAGAATGTTCGATGATGCTCCGCAGAATGAGTGGCATGATGTAGAGAGGGTTATCAGGGAAGACTTTGGCGGTAAAAGTCCAGAGGAAGTGTTTGGTGTTAGTTATACAAATAAGCCTGGGAGTGGAATAATCGAAACAAAAGCCAGAGCTTCAGCATCTGTTGCGCAAGTTCATTGGGCGAGGTTGGCTGATGGGAGGGAAGTGGCAATCAAGGTTCAGAAACGAGAGATTGCTAGCCAAGTGGGTTGGGATCTGTGGGCTTTCAAGTGAGCTTCCTCCATTCCAAAAGTATTCAAAGTCTTGGACCTTGCTAACAATATGGCCAGGGTAGTGATGAAAGTATACACATACTGGTTCGACCTTCCCTTATACAGTCTAGTGCCCTATATTACTGAGCGCTTGATGCTAGAAACGGACTTTGTAAATGAAGCGAATAACTCAGAACAGATGGCCGGACTAGTAGCAGGTGAGCCACGATTGAACGGTCGTGTTTATATTCCCAAGGTATATCGTGAACTTTCCTCAAAACGAGTCATGACGACAGAATGGATCGAGGGTGTACGTCTTTGGGATAAAGAAGCTTTGACAGCTCCTTGGCTGGGTGGATATGGTAAAGGTTCTCCTGGAGCAAAAGGGGCGCCACTGTCAAATCCCTCGCCAAACATCCTCTCAAGTAACAATCCCAAACCCGATCGTAGTACGGAATGGAGAGGTCGTACTGGCAAAGGTGGTCTTGGCCTCAGTTTGAAACAAGTCATGACCACCATGGTTGATCTCTTCTCCGCACAAATGTTCCTCTGGGGAGTTGTACATTGCGATCCTCATCCAGGGAATATTTTTATCCGAAGACAGCCCAACGGTCAACCAGAACTTGTCCTAATAGACCACGGTCTATACGTTTCCATGACTCCAACTTTCCGACATCAATACTGTCAGTTCTGGAAAGCTATCATGACCTTCGACAATACCTCGCTTAACGAAATCACTTCTGCATGGGGTGTCAAGGCCCCCGATCTTTTCGCATCGGCAACTCTTATGCGACCATATGACGGTGGCGACAACAGCACCAAAGATCGCATCACCAAGGATCTGAAAGGCAAAACAGCCGCTGAGCGTCACTACGAAGTCCAAGAGAGACTCCGTCAAGGCATCCGAGATGTTCTTTCTGAAGAAGAAAATTTCCCCCGTGAACTCCTCTTCATCGGTCGCAATATGCGCATTGTGCAAGGAAACAACCAATTTCTCGGCTCCCCTGTTAACCGCATCAAAATGACCGGTTCATGGGCATCGCGCAGTCTGGTCGATAGCAAGGATTTGAGCTGGAGAGAGAGATGGGTTAATGGGTGGAAACATCTCTTGTTCAGATTTGTATTGTTGAGCACCGATATGGCTTTTTGGGGAAGTAAAATTAGACAATTGCTTGGATGGGGCGGAGGTATGGAGGATGATATTGAGAAGCAGATGAGGTTTTTGGCAAAAGATCAGTTCGGAGTGGAATTGCAACATGGTGTGTTTGATGGATAGATTTATGTATGTACTGCGGCGCGGAGGTAGGAGCGGGTGTAACATCACCGTACAATCAGTTAGTCGTGTATTATAGATGAAAAGTCCTTTTCGTTTCTTAGCGGGTTAATATATCATAGACAAAGTAGACTAGATATCCACTCCATCATGCTAGATAGAAATAGCTGTATAATCACAAGTTAAATTTACCACTCATAAGATCTTGATTATGAAAAAAAATGCAAACTCCCGCCGTTCCCCACAATAGAATAGGCTACTTGAGGAGCAGGAATATCAAAGCATACCTACCTACCTAAGGTATGAGTAACGAGTTCCTTTGTATGAAAAGGCAAACAGGGGAAGTAAGTAGATACTTGTTTCTTGATAGGCGGTGATTAGGGAGAAATCCGAGATGCAGAAGAAATCTGGTGAAATCAACTTTAAGACGATGCGTGCAACTCAGGCCAGAATTGTATCTGGATTTCAAGGAATATTTGACAGGTGTATATATCTTATAATACTAGCCAAGTCTACAGGATCTCCTATTATTAAGTATTAATCCAAGTATAGCAGTATTATGGAAATTGAAAGACAAAAAAGTGAAAGAAAATATCAAGTCAGAGATCCATAAACACGCCCTTAAAGAAAGATGTCTGATTTCAAAGATGAAGAGGGATATAAATATACAAGAATCATCATCTCTCATTCAATATATGAACAATTGAAGTCGAATTCACCCCATAAATCAACTTTCACCAAGCCATCGGAACAACTTCGGGCCGAAATCTGAAAGTTAGACTTTGTTTCCCACTTTGATTTGTAGAGTTGCAGGCTTGATACAACAACTAGTGATTTGACTGAAAGACCTTTTCTGTAAAGAAAGAAATCGAAATCAAATGGATAAGTGTTTGTGGTATTATTTGTTTTGTTTGTTGCATGTATTCGTACTTACCACTTATATTTTGCAGGTAGGTATGATTGATAGCTTAGTATTTAGAGCGTCAAGCTTTTTCATGGGCGCAAAATCGATCAGGATAACGAGCCATCTTGCATTGCAGTGGTCTGGTATTGACTCACTAAAGTTTTCAGTCTCTCTCAATGTCACGGCGCGATATGAAATTCCCCATTCGAAGATTCTCGGATTGGTATATGCCTCGCTATTCGAATATGAAGGAAGAGGATTCGAAGGAAATGTGGATATAGTGATCATGTCATATTCACGAAGTCGCAAACTTCACATATAAACTTCTTACGAAGAGGAGAGCAAATATCAGGCTTCATATGTCGCGAGCAGGTACTATGGAGGACGACACACTTACATGGACTGACTGGCTTTGGCATCAGCACACTGATGCCGTTTCCAGTTATCGATATGCTTAAGTTCGACGGGCACCCCCCCCCCTTCTCCCCACCTGATATGATGTCAACCATGGAAATTTTGGTTTTTGGTAGAAGCACATCGAGAATCCATAGCGAGAGATACTACTACGCTCAGGATCCAGCGGCGCCGCCACTGATTTTAGAACCTGTCATTACTGGCATGGACTCAAGTTTTGTTGAGAGCAGACGACGCGCGCGAGCTCTAACGATGGCAAGATATCAAGTGATATGTGGTTTTGGAAAATGGGATGCTGCGATTGGGATGCTGAACTGACAGCATCTGCAGTGTTTTCTGAATCAGAAATGTAAAGAGTTCCTCCGTACTGTGGAAATAGCACTAGGAAGGTTATAAAACTCACCGAAGTGTCATCATGTGTTGATATTTCGGAGAGGGTACAGTAGATACTGGTACCTATGGAGTAGGGATATGAATAGTTCTACCAAGTGCTTGCCTAACAGTACTAGGTACATGTAGGTACTGGCTCACCTCATCACCGAGGAACGAAGAAATTGAACGATTATTGAAGGAGAGTTCATGTTATTGCTGACGTACAAAGAAGAAGTGTTCTCTTCGCTTGTAACGACGTTTCTCCTTCCATATCTAAGTATTCCCCATTTCGTTATTTCCTTGGTCGATTCCCTCATGTGGATGGATGACCTGGATAACGCACCGCAATGCGGTTTATCTTCTCTCCCACAACCTCATTCTATTTGCTGCTTGCGATTGAGAATACTCATCCTAGAGAATGTTAGTTGTAGATCGTATAGTGTATACATGATTCTCTGAACTTACAGCATCTCTTTCCTGCTTCGCCTTGATAGCGACAATGGCTCTCGCCCATTCTTCCTCTTCCTCTTTCTAGTAAAATCATTAGCAAAGTTGCTATATTTCTCCTCAACCATAAACCTCAATTTATGAAGCGAGTGTACACACCTCAATCTGTTGTTGGGCTTGAACGGCTCTGTTCTGCGCCACAGCACGCGCATTATGAATGCAGATCAACTCAACCATTGCCATTCGGCAACCTTGCGCAGCACCTTGAAGACTCGTACGAGTCGTGTATCTGCGAGTATTTATAAGGGGGGTGTACCCAGATGCATCGACCTGGTTCCATTCCTGCGATCCGCGGTAGCGTTGAATGTGTTCAAATACTGTTAAGGATTTTAGTTAGTCTAGCAGTCCTCCATACAACATGAGCAAGGAAGGATGGCACATCGTGTCATGTCTTGTCTTGTCTGAATGTAAGTATCATGTGTGAGAAATACATGGCTTACGGCTTTTTTTATGGTCATATCTAGTCATCTCGTACTGTCCCAGCAAGCTCAAGGCAGAAGCTCTTGGCCAGAGGAGGCTGTTGCGTCCGGGAATTGGAATAGTGTCAGCGAAATTCATGATGGTTGAACCTATCTTGACGTTAGCGACGAAGACCGAAATAAATCTGCGATCAATATGCATATACCCCCTCAAAAATTGAGGTGCAGAGAAATCCCAATATTTCCTCGGAAATACAAGGTATTGATACTACACAAGGAGTAGATATGGTTTGCTTACCAGTGGTTGTCATCTTGATGTTTTATGTCTTGGAGATTTCAAAAAAGGTTTTTGCTATGACGGATTGATGAAGCACAGAGAAAAGGTTTGTGAAAGTGCAGATTGAAAAACAAGGAAAAAGAGGGGAAGAAAATCAACTGCTCAGCCTCAAGTATTCACTGTTACAATCCGAGTCCAAATTCACTCTCAGGATCTAAACTTCATTTGAAATTTGTATGGATATCCATGGACACCTACCAGCTTTCTTTGGGAGAAAAAATTGTGTAGCTGTCAAAGGGACAAGTGAATTGGGCCTATTTGTTGAGATAGAGAACTATCTATGGGTACTCGACTCTACTATGTAGTAATGGGATTGATATCATGATGTGATTGTGAAGCTGCTGCTTTGCTAATCTAATCTACTATTGCTTCCCTCTACCTTAATCCTGCTGCATACATACACTTTCATTGTAGCTGGTTCATAAAGAATAACTCTAAAATATGCTATACGTTCTCTGGACATCAATCGCTCAAGCGAAAGGCAGTACATTCAACCTTATTTGCTCATCTCCTCCCAGCTAGAATAATTAGATTCTCTTTCGAAAAAGAGGGGAGAATGGAGGAATGGAGTAGTGTTAGGATTCAGTAGTTTCTCTGTGCCCATGTAGACGGGGTTTTCTGAAATATAATACACCTACCTATGTGAAAATACATGCAAATATACATAAAGTCTTCCACTACCTGTTGTATCAATATTCTCTACACCTGTCTAGCATCTCAATCTCCTATGTCATCTCTACCGAAAGAGACCGAGCTGCGAGGTGTGTTTGCTAGTTGGTAGCCCCCGATGAAGATCTCTGCGCCGAAACATTTGCGCTCTTCCCTTTTGGTGGACCGGAGGCCTTTGCTGGTGTAATTGTATAGATCATGGCCAAGGTGACTCGCCTCTCTTATCCGACTCGCTCGACAAGCGGAGACAACTTTTTTTCGGGTTCGTGAATGATTTAGATGGCAGGCAAGCTTGGAATCACAGGTAGGCGTAGAGGTCTGGATATTCTCGTCTACAATGACAACATAGGTGTTTCTTTTCTATATATATATATATATATTAGCACAATATCTCTCCTACAGAACCATTTCGTGCATAGAGGGGGAGCTTCTTGGACCCGTAACTTAAGTATGCCAAGGGAGCTAGCGTAAGAGCCATAGTAAATTAGATGTTGAAGGCGAATAGGATTCTTCTCAGCTGTAGATTCCCACTATGCCGTACAAAGCACGAACAGATGGTTGCGACTAGAGGAGGTCACAAACTCGTGAGTCTGCAAAAACGTCTTCGATGAATTGACTCTGGTATTGTGCAGCGAATCATTGTAGGTGAGATCATACTCTGTGCGCCGCGAGCGAGGATCTCCTAAATAAGGACCAAACTTTGTACAATAGAATTCGTTCTTCTTGTGTCTTGGATCCAACATGCGAGCCTCTAAAGCTTTTCGTATGTGTCGAAGGTCTTGGACTACTATGTGCAACGTTTCGATTGAAGTGTAAGAGTACCTGCGGTAAAGCCGAAAATTCGGCTCTGCAGGTCATGTATAGCTGGCAAATCTTCCATTTGTAGGTTGTGGTCCCAAAGGGCTTGTCTTGATGTCCAAAAAGGCACGGAAAGCGTCAGCCAATATTCATTTGTATCGATGGGGGTTCGTTGACTTCAACTTCCTTGACCTACCTTCATTTTATGGCACATACCTAACCATTGATATAGCACAACAAGCGGGAGCTATACAGGCGTTTTGAATGTAGTATGGATAACATCCAGAGAGTAGCTGAACACGATCTTCATTACTGCTGATATTGATGGGAAGGCGAGGAATTTTCAATGTTGATGCACTTCTATTTTTCTAAATCTTCAGTCAAAGAGGCAGGTGCGAGCTTCACCTTCCGAACAGGAATATCATGGAGACAGGCAGTGTTACTTGGATTATTGAGTTACCAGATCATAAAAAACCACAGTGGAGAGAGAATGATACCTTATCAATTTTGAGGTTATAGTAAATTACTATATCTATGGATAATTGCTAGTTCTAGTCAAATATACCCTCCCCTCACATTGTTGTTTTTGGCAAGAACGATTTCTCCACAATCTCGCCGCCCAACAAAGCTCGAATTCCTCCATTCCGCCAATCATAATTTCAAAGAGGGCGGGACACTAGCTTCATTTTCTTCGTTTCTCCAATCTCTCCATTTTCTATAAAGTTTTCTATTTACTCCTGCCAATTCTGTTCCTCTTCCTATTCTTCTTTTTTACAACCACCTTCGAAATAACCTCCATCAATTCTGATCGATCTCTTCGATCTTGATTGATTCTTTTCTCTTCTCATATCTTCTCTATCACTTTGGTTGAAGTATCCGATACTTTCAATCAAACACCAAGTCTTCTCGATTCTTGATTGTAAGTCAAATCCACTTGTTTTGGTTTGTTCTCCATCCTTCTGTTCACTTAACGCTGCCATCAAAACAAACTCCCCTTCTTTTCATCTTCCACCTACTTTGGTATATGTCGAGGCGTCTCTAACTTTTCATAATAGCGTCAAGGATTCCATTTCTCCCTTCTTCCATTCTCTTTGCGAGGCTGCCCTTGGGTTCAAGTTTGTCGCATTCACTTCATCAATCAAGTAAGTTCTTCGATCTATTTATCAGTTTGTGCATCTGGCATGTACATGACATTCACTTCACCTTTTCACTTCACCTTTTTACTTCCCCGCTACTATCGTTGGCATTGCGCTGCGCGGCCATATGCGCATGTCTACTACCCCTCTTCCATTTCGCTTTATCAGGTCGCATTTGGTATCGGACAAGATTATTTATTACCTTCAACTATCCCCACCTTACTCTTCTTCCTTTTTCTTGCCTTTCTTTATCTTTACCTTTTTCGTCCTTACAGCTCCTCAATTGTTATTGTGGTATTATTGCATCTTCATCGATCTACGATTAACTGATCTCACAGACTACACACGATCATTCACTTTCTTGATTCTTTACGGTACGTCAAAGACACGTCAGATCTATGCTCTCCCCTACTTTATACTTCTTGGGCTCAACTAACTTGTTGTTTCATTGCAGATCACTTCAAGTCAACATGTCTGCCTTTGAAACTGGAGATATGGCTGCTGCCTTGCCCGTCACAGCAGAAACACCTGATATTGTCGCGGTAGAGCGCAAGAAGCCTCAAGAAGCTGGCTGGGTTGCTGTCAAGAAATATGACTACGAAACTTACAACAAGTCCACCAAGGAACAAGCAGAAGCCCGTGCTGCCGTTGCAGATGGTGCCGAGGGTGATGCTGAGCCAGTAGCTGATGCAGTTGAAGATGCAGAGCCAGAGACACTTGCTGTTGGCGGTCTTGGTCCTGGAGAATGGGCCTCAAGTGGTGCTGTCTATGAGTGGAACGAAGAATATGGTGATGTTGGTCCTAGATTCCCGGATCTGGAGGATCAATTGTTCGGCAATAAAAACAACCATGTTCGCCAGGGTCTCAACTTTGAGAGGTATTCATCTTCATTCCTTATTATATGATATCGTGCTAACATTGTTTTCTAGCATTACCACCCTTAAGGTCACACAAGAGGGGACTGTCAAGATTGATCCCATCCGCAGATTTGAGGATGCAGGTCTTCACCCAGTCATGTTGGAAAACATCAAATGTAAGTTCCCCCAGAAACCTTCTCGTGATAGTTAATATTGACTCTCTGCGATTTTAGTGGCCGGTTATCATGTTCCAACCCCGATCCAACAGTACTGCCTTCCAGCAGTCAAGAAAGATCATGATGTAGTTGCTTGCGCTCAAACTGGTGATTAATTATCATTCTCCAAAGCATTGAGCTATTTACTGACTTTCCATGTTCACAGGCTCCGGCAAGACTGCGGCTTTCTTGATTCCAATCTTGTCAAAATTGATGGGTAAGGCCAAGAAGCTTGCTGCCCCTCGTCCAAACCCAGCCACCTATATGCCAGATCGTGACAACTATGTCAGAGCTGAGCCATTGGTCGTCGTTGTCTGTCCCAGTCGTGAGCTAGCAACTCAGATCTTTGATGAGGCTCGTCGCTTCTGCTACCGCAGTATGCTTCGACCTTGCGTCGTTTATGGTGGCGGTCCTCTTGTAGAGCAACTTGGTCAACTAGCCAAGGGCTGTGACCTTCTCATTGGTACCCCTGGTCGTCTTTGCGATATGATCCGCCGTCCTCATGCTCTCACTCTCAAGCGCCTTAAGTACATGGTTATTGATGAGGCAGATGAGATGTTGGACTCCAGCTGGGACGAGGAGTTGAAGCAAATTATGAGCGGTGGTGGTAAGTACTTCGATCTTTCCGGTTTCACATGAATATTACTAATTTTGAGATAGACCAAGAAGAGGGCAATATCAACTATATGATGTTCTCTGCCACTTTTCCAAAGATGGCTCGTGCCATTGCCAAGGAACATCTGTCTCATGACCATGTTCGCATTCGTGTTGGTCGTGCTGGTAGTTCTCACACTAATATCAAGCAAGACATCATCTATGTCGATGCTTCCAACAAGCGTCAAGCTCTCTACGACTTGATTCTATCAACCCCACCTGCTCGTACCATCGTCTTCGTCAACACAAAGCGTGCTGCTGACGAAATCGATGATTTCTTGTTCAACAACGATCTTCCTTGTACATCCATTCACAGCGATCGTACTCAACGTGAGCGTGAAGACTCTATCCGTGCTTTCCGCAATGGAAAGATGCCTATCTTGATCGCTACTGGCGTTTCTGCCCGTGGGTATGTTTAAAACACCGTTCCTCATTTCCCATGCAATGATGTGCACGTCCTCCAAGTTTATCGGCTAATACAGACTCCAGTCTTGACGTACATAATGTGATGCATGTCATCAACTTCGATTTGCCATCCAATGATCATGGCGGTATTGAAGAGTATACTCATCGAATTGGTAAGCACATTTTTACTTCAACTTAATCTTGCAGCTGGCTAACTGTTGAATGATCAGGTCGTACCGGTCGCATTGGCAACATGGGTCTTGCAAGCTCGTTCTATAATGATCGTAATGAAGATATTGCTGAAGCTTTGGTCAAGACATTGTTGGAAACTCGCCAAGCAGTTCCTGACTTCCTTGAGGCTTATCTTCCTGAAGGCTTTACCATGGACGGCCAAACCGGTGATGTCGCAACTCTCAATTTTGATGATGATTCAGATGATGAAGAGGAAGGTGGCGAGAATGCTGAAGGTGGTGCTGAAGGTGGTGCCTGGGGAACAGAAGATGCTGCTACTGGTGGTGGTTGGGGTGCCGCTGAAACTACTGAAGCTGCTGCAGCTGATGATGCTTGGGGAGCTCCAACTTCCGGTGATAACGGATGGAATTAAATCATCTTCACAAGTCGTGATAGGTTTTGATTTCGATATCTATCCTACACTTTCATGTTATTGACATTTCAAAAGTCTCTAGCAATCTGCTTCTATTTGTCCTCTATCCG
This sequence comes from Botrytis deweyae, assembly GCF_014898535.1. Taxonomy (NCBI): domain Eukaryota; kingdom Fungi; phylum Ascomycota; class Leotiomycetes; order Helotiales; family Sclerotiniaceae; genus Botrytis; species Botrytis deweyae. Next base: position 236,029 of record NW_024066249.1, read on the forward strand.
ATGACATATATGGGCAGGGACGGCCTTGCTTTGCACAAGGGCTCTCTGCCTATTATGTTAAATTTGTATGCCTATACTTAGGCCGGAGTTGCCTTGGGGGCGGGAATGGCCTTGCATTGGAACAAGGATTTCCTGCCTGGTATGGATGCATAAAATATGGGGTTTCAATTTTCAATTTTAAGCAAAATCATAAAACAGGACAGTTAATAAAATAATGCTTTGTTCTACATGAATTTTTATTCTTACTCGTGCTTTCAGGCTGTAGCATTACTACCTCGCACCTCTAGATTGAACTTTGATAACTTCTTTGACATAGCTTGTAACAGTAAATAGGTAAGGGCATGGAGACTGATCGAGAAAGCAGTGCTGATAGAAGTGCACTCTTTCCGGGAGAAGACCTCCAATCGAGAAATTCATGTATGGGCCTTGCGCTATATTTCAAGTTGTCAACAATATGTTTCGGGTTTGGCTCAGATATCCATTTGCGTCTATCAGATACCTTGATATTGCTATCGTGTATGAGGGGATCTGCTAAAGTTCTTCCTTGTTCACGCCACAAGATACTCCTCGATAGCGAGAATATACATTCAACCTGTGGACGGAAAGCTCTCTTTCGAACAATATATTCCCTTTGTGGCCTTCAGAAATACCGAAACCCAAATAATCAGGCCAGAAACTTCAATTATCTATTCTTCCGATTTTACGAAAATACCTATGTACTCTACTTCACTTGTGCCAGCTGATGATGTATTTCCGCATTAGGGATTATTTCATATCAGGTTTTCTTCTGTGCTCTACTTATATGAACAGTGTTTTGGTTTCTAGTCATCGAAACTTGCTAATCTGTCCCCCCTCTCTCCCCCGGAGTGTGGGAAGTGATAACTGAGTCTGGGTGTCTCATATACATGTATATCTGGTACCTCTTGACTGATCAATGCATTTATCTTTGCGATTGCAGAACTCTAGGATTCGAGAAGATTCACTGGAGAAGAGCTGTATTAAGATTGAAGGATTCCACTTATCCATGCGATGATATTCGAAGAAATGCAGATTTCACACATGTAAATAGATGGCTGAATAGATCAAAGTAAACTTTGACGCTGAACGATGAAAGCGTACAGACATATGACTGTGACTAGACAGGTACACGTAGACTGGCTCACCCCGATATTGATATAAAATTTATTGATTGCCATTGAAATTCACTACTCCGTAGCCACAGCCATGTTCCTGAATGACCATTCCTCTCGCATTAAAATGAAAACCATCTGGGGATTCACATGCGCCTGGACACTTTGGATAAGTTCTTTACAAAAATTTGACATCACAAGTAGGGACACAGCATTGATCAGCAAGTCCTAAAATTCTGTTCCATTTTCTCTACGTCTTACCTGTATGACATTGCTCGACCATTCCACCCTTGCTAAACAATGACAATTCTCTATTCAAATTCACAGCTTGTGTTCACGGCGTCAACCTTCATTCTTTTGCTTCTCTCTATTCTTGCAGTTACCCTCCATACTTCGGTCTTGATCTCTAATTCCTGGGGCTCATTAGCTGTAACTGAAACCATCCATTTCGACTACAAAGATTTCAGCATCTATGTTCTTCCAGAGCACCTCGACGCATCCAGTTCCAAGTTGGCGCTAGTATCTAGCATTATCTCTCTCGTTACATCTACAGATTGTCTGGCTTTTACCACGGGATACTGGACCAAGAATAAACGAGTAAGATCCGCAATGATCTATATTTTTTGCAGAACGAGTACTGATCATCCATAGACTTACCAATTCTCTCCTGTTTCAATCCTTAGATTGGCTCTGCTGTTCAATACGCTATTATCCTTCATCGTAGTAACATATCTCCACACCTCATACATCCGATCCGCAACATACAATCCGGAACGCAGTCATCGTGGACACTATCATGAAGGAAGATTCGATTTCGAAGCTTGGACGTGTCAGGTTGTGAGGTATTCGGATGTGTATTCGGATGGGATGTGTAGGGATGCGAGAGCGGGGCGGGTGGTGCAGATTCTGATTTTTGTGGTTGCGGTTGTGGTGATGTGGGTTGGACGGTGGGAATTGAGAGAGGAGAGGAGGGGAGCGGAGGACTGGAGGGGAGAGCGGCTTTGGTTGAATGAGAGCGTGGGAGAGAAGAGTGGTGCGGTGGTGGATTGAGTTGTGGTGGATTGAGATGTTGGTTCTGGGTTACTGCAGGTTATATGATCAAGGTAGAGAAAGGGAAAGAAACATAGGATAAAGTTGTAGATCTATTGACGGATATTTCATTTGCCCAATGATTCAGGAATTTCCACTTCCGACACCTTTTGGCTAGCATCTCTATGTATCCAAATAATTTTTGAATTTCTAGAAATATTCGCTTCAAACCTTTTCAGAATTCTCAGTTATCTACCAATGGATAATTTTTCACAGCTCCAAGTACTTACTTTTCACATCTGCTTTCAAAGCCGTCAATCTAATCTGCAATTTACATGCGGCTACCTTGCATTACTGCTTTAGTTCTCAAACTGGTTTCTGAATACGTACGCAGTTGTTGGTTTATGTTATCTGTGGATATCGTCATGTTGGGCTGATGTTGGTATTTTGGCGTACTTATATCCTCGATTATCTCCCAGATAGAAAGTCAAGAATGAAAGTTTTCTCGTCCACTTCTTCTTTTGTCTGGGCTTGTCAGTAATAAGATAAATTATTATCTGTCTATCTCTCCACCATTCTACAAATTAAATCTTGCAACCTACCATTTCTATACCTTCAAACCATGGCACCAACCAGCTCCGAGGAGAATCTCCCGAGTCCTAAAGCAGGATATTGGAGATATGATAAACGTCGACTTCTTATTGACATGCTAGATGAAAGGGCGCGTGTATGCCCTGATGCGTTGTTTGGGGAATATCCCGTAAGTCATACTTGTAATTTCTGATTCCCTGGCGCCTTGACAGATGTCCATTTTTTACGGACGTCTCGTGCTCATAAACTCTCTTTTCTTGCAGCTTTGGTTTCTTGCCCTCTTGTACCAAATAGACATTCACTCACCTACTCGTAGATATCCTTGATCAATTACTCACAAGGCTATCGCAAAATTACTTATGCTCAGTTAGCAAATGCGGTAAACGGAGCTGCTAAATTTCTTACCGAGAAGTTGGGTCCTGGAAAAGATTTTCAGACATTGTGTTATATGGGATGGAATGATTTTCGATATGTGGTTTTTATTTTGGGGGCTGTGAAGGCGGAATATAAAGTAGGTTTCATCTATTTTTATGGGCGTTGAAAAGGCTGTAGTTGCTCATAGTGAGGAATCACACGGAAAAAGAAGAAGACAAAAACAATGAGGGTAGCTGGAGTTGTCAAAATCTGAAGGCTGACTGATGAAATATAGCTTCTCCTCACATCACCCCTTCTCACCGCCTCAGCAACCACTCATCTCTTCACTACCATGTCTTGCAAAGTGCTCTTAACCACCTCTCCCCAACCTCCAACTGTGGCCCCCGTTGTGAAGCTTCACGATTATTTACGTGTTCTCACAATCCCTTCTATCGAGGAGCTGCTCGATACCGCTTATGAATATTTTCCCTATGGAAAAATATTTGAAGAGGCTAAAGGGGAACCATTAGTTGCGCTTCATACATCTGGGACTACTGGACTCCCAAAACCAGTAATCTATACTCATGATTATGCGGCTGCTTATGTACGAGCGTTGCAATTAGAGCCTCCAGAGGGATTTGAGTCTTTGGATAGAAAGAGTGAAGGCGGGAGGGTGTTTTCGCTTACTGCCCCTTTTCATGTGCGTTTCTTCCTTCCTTGCAACCTACAATCATACGTTATGACCATCATCTTATTGACTTACCTCATAATATTCTAGACTTCAGCTATCTGCATTATGATTGCAGCAATAGCAAATCAGACAACCTACATTTTTCCGCCCGCGGCCACAATTCCCACCGCGGCTCTTGCAGTGGAAGGACTCAAACACACGAACGATGTCGTGGGTATTCTTGGTGGACCCCCACTAGTAGCCGATTGTGCTAAAGACTCAGAGCTGCTCGATTTCTTCGCAAGTCACGTCGGATTAATGTGTTATGGGGGTGGAGATGTCGCACAAGCATTGGGAGATATCGTTTCTACCAAGCTAGATCTATATACATCTCACGGATCCACGGAATCCGTAAGCTACCCCCTGATTCGAGAAATCGGAGACCGGGAACCGAAAGATTGGAGATATTTTCACGCGCATCCAGCTGCTGGATTACAGTTTCGACTTCATCCTGAAGGAGAAAATCTGCATGAGGCGTATATCGTGAGGAATCCAAAACCTGAGGATGAACAACCAGTTTTTAAACTCTTTCCTACGCTTCAGGAATTTAGAACAAAGGATCTATATTCTCCTCATCCCAGTAAACCAGATCTCTGGATCTATAAAATGAGATCAGATGATATGATTCCTCTTTCCAATGGCCAAATCGCAAATCCATCAATCATGGAACATGCGGTCCTTGACTGTACGGGTATCAAAGAAGCTGTTGTACTCCCTGTCCAGAAGATCGGCTTAGAGAACTATATCACGTGTATTGCTCTCCTTATCGAACCTGCTTCTAAAGTGTTATCTACTGAACAGAAGGATGATTTGATAAAAGAACTTTGGCCGGTTGTTGAAAAGACAAATTCGTACTACAGAACGAATGCCTTTGTTGAAAAGAAGCGCATTTTATTTGTGGATCCACGAAAGCCGTTGGCTAGGACGGCGAAGGGGACTATTAGTAGGAAGAGGGTTTTGGAGGATTACAAGGAGGAGGTTGATAAACTTACGTAGGTTATGGGGGTTTCTGTCGGGCTTGAATCTCTGCTCTCTCTCCATGGCGGATGTTGTTCAGCAATAGCTTGAACTCCTAAACTCAAAGAGTTTATCTTAACCTTTCACTTCGGGGCAAGAATTATTATTGAAGATCTTCCAGAACGTACTGAATGTGAGAACCCATAAGTATACGTGAGCAATATTGAGATTGAGGAAAGTAGATTCTATCAACAGGACATATAGTATTATTTCTGAAAGTGGTTTGGAAATGTATGAGATGAAACCTATGGTAGATTTATAACTAGCGCTTATATAAATGCAATTTAATGCGTTGGGTAAGAGAAGAATGACTGGCGAGTAAAACAAAGGTGATGGCCACGGGAGTACAACCAGCCAGCTGGTGTCAACGACTGTGAATCTTTAACAGCGTTGTGGAATGAGAGATGAAGAGGTCAAGAAAGAGAGACAACACGATATCTAATACTGGAAGCTATCAGAAGTGCAATAAGTGATTAGACCGATTCGTTCTGGCTGACTTCCGCGTAAGGTAAATAAATATCACAAGTCTGGGTCGGACGACTATACTTTAACACCCTTGCATGCAATTCCATGCAATTCCATGCATTCTACCTAGTTTGTTTGACTTCACACCTCTGATATGTGGCCTGTCCCGGAGATGGTTCAAAATCTAGACGTGCAACATAACTACGAATTTGTCACCGGAAACTTCTCCAGCCAAGGTCTGCGTACTGCCCGGAGATTGTTCATAATCTAGATATGCAACAAATCCAGATATAGTCCTAAGCTCACACTTCCTCAGCACTCGTCTGTGAAATGCGCGGAAATCTTCCTGAATTCAGACGTGCAACAATATTAAAGAGAGGTTTATGATTGATCAGCTCGTGCTCAAAATCTTGCCACGTCTCACCCTAAATGATCAAAAGTACGTAGTGTCATGGAATTTCCGGACCTCTCCTTTCTCCTCTGAAACTTCAGACAGCTCGGAGAAGGGCCAAAATTTAGACGTGCAACAAGACTATCTTGAACACATACGAATACAGGTGATTGTCATGCTCGTGAATTTCCCCTGTTGAGATTTCCGAAGAAATGTGTCTTGGCCGAATCTAGTCTAGGTCTTACCGAGCGGACCTATAAGAATGCTACATTTAGCAGAATCCTGATCCACCAATTCCGCATATGCTGTGAGGCGTGAAGCGAGAAGAGGCGAGGGGAAAGAGACTAAAAGTGTGTAAAGTAGTGAGAATAGGTGCGATGTATACGACACGAACGGTACAAACGCCTGCAGTGGATGAATCTTCCAGCCTATTAAGTAACCTAGGTCGGTAGTTGAGACATGGAGATACAGATATGTACACGACAGTATTAGTGAATATCTTGTGCCGCTTCCATGAAGTAACTTGAGATGGTATAGATGGTACATTGAGTACGGTAGGTATAGTCTAGGTTATGGCTCCCTTTGTGATGTGTTGATGAGATGAGACTGGCATTGATTTTGTAATCTATGAGTAAACTAGCGCCAAAGTTCATGTGATTACCTAGATAACCTTACCTTACCAACAGCCTTGTAAGAAGCTCGGACCCACTAAATTGAACTTGTCGCGTCTCCATCTGAACAACCTCAATTCTAGATCAACAAAGTGAACTTTGAGCTGCATTCAATTTTTTGTCAAGTCCAGCTGCTAAGTCACTACGATTATTTATCACACCAATAACCCAACGGGAATTACTACCACATATAATCCGAACTAATCAACAATAATTCGCAAAAATGCCACCATTCAAGGATGAGCACATTCTCATCATTGCGCCTGGCTCACAAACAACTCTTGCTCAACTAGGTCTTCCTGAATCCTTTACACCACCACAACGAAGATTTCCCACTCGTATGTTTCTCGCTCCTGATGGAAAAACCTACGAACCATACAAAATTCGACCAAAAAGGAAAGATCCCTCAGCTACAACAAATGGCGATACCGAGATGGGTGGAATCAAAGAAGATAAGGTAGATGAGGAAGAAGAATTAGAGGAAGTCCCTGAGGATGATGAAGGCGCTATTTGGCCATTGAAAGGTTTGTTTATCTGTTTGCTTGCAGGCCTTACACATACTGATACAATGTAGAGGGTCGAATCGAGAATCTTCCAGCCTTTTGCGCTTTTTTACATCACGTTCACAATCAATTATCGCCAACTCTTCACACACCTGTAATGTTAATCGCGCAACCTGCCTGGACAGCCAAGAATCATGAAGACCTCACTCAATTCATATTTGAAAAGTTCAGAACTCCGGCGCTTTGTATTATGGACAGCGCATTGGCAACTTCATATGCATTTGGAATCGCAAACTCAACAGTCATTGATGTAGGGTTTGAAAAGGTTGACATTACTGCCGTTACGGACTTCCAAATATCTGGCAGAGGAAACATACCACAGTCGGGTGGAGAGGCAATGACATTACGCTTGCAAGAGTTACTCAAGTCGAAGGACTTTACAAGGGATATGGCAGAACAGTTGAAGAAGAGTGCAATATGCGAAATATTACCTCTGGGGACTCCTCTACCGGGCGGTGAGGAGAACGTAGAAGTCATAAGCAACCCTGCCGCTGCAGCTTCCACTGGCGCCCCATCATCTGGACCGAATGTTAAGGTTGCAGAAGCACCTCGTGGACCAGGACTAAATACCGAGGTGGGAGAAGAAGATACCATCAATGGTGTCGATGTTACAGAAGATGATGGTGTTTTAGACGTTGCCAGTATTGTGGCAAGTGGGAAAACTCAAGAATATCTCGCAAAGATCGAAAAGGAGAAAGCTGGAAAAGCTTCTAAGAAGGCTCAGAAGGACAAAGAAGCAGCGGAGGCGGCAGCAGCTAAGCCAGTGAGATTACCAAATTCGAAGAGACCTCGCGCCACGTTCCACTACGAATCATCACTTCCTGAGCCGGATGCAAAACGCCAAAAGACACCCGAGCCAGTGACCGCAGCGAATCATGAGGGTGTACCATCTCCAAACGGCACATCCACCGATGCTCCCGTTGAGCCTACGTCAGGTACCGACGCCGCTGTTGCGGTAGATGAAACTGTAGCCCGTGAGCAAGCAAAGACAGCACGCAGACAGAAGGCTTGGGAAGATGAGCATCCGGACCGCATGAGAAGAGATATTGACATCGGCTTAGAGAGATTCCAAGCAGCCAGTGAGAGTTACATGGACGCTATTGCCGATACTGTTTACAGAACCATCCTCTCCGTCGACGACATTTCCAAACGTCAAGATGCTTGGGATTCTTTGATTATCTGTGGATCAGGATCAAAGGTCAGAGGCTTCAAAGATGCGCTCATTGCAATCCTCAATAGTCGATACCTTATCTCGCCAAGCTCTGCAACCATGTTTATGAGTGAACTCCCTTCTAATCTACCAACGCCATCCGGCACAGGTTCCATGACACCAAATGCTTCCTTCTCCTCGACACCACACCCAGTACCCTCAGCCAACGCAGTGAATCCCTTACTCCTCGCAGCGACTACCGCGTCCAATCCTGCGCTCAACCCCAACATATCTTCGTTCAACAGCGGTGCAAATGCTCAGCATTCATCACACTCTCAGTCACCCACTAGCATTAAACTCGCCACTCCCCCAGGATACTTCCCAGAGTGGAAGACTTATGAAGAGGCCGTGTTCTTAGGATCTCAGGTAGCTGCCAAGGTCATTTTTGTTGTAGATCAGGGTCTATCCAAGGGGTTCTTGTCACGAGTGGATTTCAACGAAGAAGGACCAACTGCTATTCATCAAGTGTAAGTTTCTGCTTTCCATGAATTATGATATAAGTGCCTTGTACTGATATAGAAATAGTGGTCTTGTGTATTAAAAGAACTGCGAAATCGGAGTATGTGGTAATGCATCTGGGAGAAGAGAAGAGAATGATGATAAATTTACAAACCAAAAGTATACCCATATTTTCATCAAAGCTCATATATTCATGTTTGTAGTAATGAAATGAATATTCCTTTGTTTCTGTTCACCTTTGATGTACTAGATAACTTGAGCTGAGGTATCTGTGAAGGAGTAAACTCATAAGTATATCAACTAAACGCTGATTTAAGGCTCCCCAAAAAGAATATTCCAACTCCCTCTCTCTCACATGTAGTTATACCTCCCCGCTCTTTCGCCTCCAGTGTCCGCTCCTGCCATTTTACGACGTCCGACGAGGCTCTACCTCTCTCGTACCGAACCTATTAGTGAAACCTCCGAATTGGTCGATTTTATATTGATAGATTTGGTCAACAATTTTAGTCTTTGGAGAAGAGTGAATCTCAGAGGAGGGTTGATGAAGTGAGAATAGGGATGAGCGGAGTGTGGTGAGAGACGCTCAACGTTGTCTTTATCAACTACCACTTTTGGAACAGAATTGGTTATCTTTTTATTCAACTTTAACAGAGATTGAATATAAAAAAGGCAATTGGAGCCCTTCCCGCCTCTTCTTTCCTCTTCCCTCCTCTTCTTTCCTCTTCCCTCCTTCCTCGTTTTGGATTGATGACTAAAACGACCAATTCAAGTTATATAAAGGAATAGACATCCGTATATTTCTCAGCCTTTTGGACAAGTGAGCTTTATGGGAAGAGACAGATCAATCTACCCAGGTGAATTGACTAGGTACGCTCCTTCCTTCTCTTGTACTGCCTACCTACTACCTACCTACTACCTACCTACTACCTACCTAGTAGTACGTATTACTTATTAGGTACTGTTCGAAGGATAGATGCAACCGACTCCCAATCACGCTTTCTTCCGTCTAGCTTAGCAGATTCACTACAGCGCGCTAAATTTTTAGGCAGGTTAGACTTTACTCATTTCGCGTCACCCTTCTTCTAAATTTATTTAATTTTACCATAGAGCCCTTTTCTTTTATAAAACTTACCTGAAAACTCATCATCTAACAACATCTACCTCTTTTAAAACTACCTTCTCGAAACCTAGGTGTCTGGAAAACTTGTAAGTATTATTGTCTTCCTCCAAATCCTTTGCCCTATTCAGGTCTTTAAAATCATCTTTGTGCCAAAACTCTAGTTATTGCTTTGCAGGATTTTATTTTCCAAATTTACCTGCTAGGGTCATGTGAATTTTTGCTAATGCTACTTACAAGAACTAGTTCAACATGAAGCCATCATCTCGCCCTGTAAGAAAGGCTGCAAACAGAGTTACAAAGCCGAAATCAAAAACATCAACCAAAAAGAAGAATACCACCATTGCCAAGAAGATCACTCCTGAGCCAGAGGCGGCCAAGTCTATTGTAACGAATCCGGTTGATCGAATTTATAAGACTGTGATTTTGGAAAGTAACGATATCGAAGATGGGTTGTGGATGATGCGCAGACTTGGCAATGGCAAATATGAAGCTGTGAATCTCAATGATGCTGCATTCGAAGACATCTGCTCAGAAGAAAATGAGGCAAGAATGGCTTCCTCTCCGGAAAGCGTCGAGGTTTTCAAAGCGAGCCAGAAGTCGATAAAAGATGTTTCATTAAAGCTGGATAGAGCTATCTTTACCGCGAGTATGTATTTGACTTCGCGTTCGAAGACAATCAATGCACTCGGGCAGAGTTAACGTTTTCACTACAGGTGGAAAGGTCTTCCGATTCAAGAAGCTCCCTATAGAGCTGCGATACAAAATTTACGAGTATGCACTAATTTCAGAAACTGGTTTACGCCCCGGCTATGCCTCCTGCAACAGTTTCAAATTACCAGGTGTTGCCCTTGGCCTTCTTGCCTCCTGTCGCTCTATCAATGCAGAGTGCATGCAGTTCTTGTGGAAGAACACTTTCGACCTCAATGCCTGCAGCATAAAGCGCCTCAGAGAGGTTAAGGATATTTTAATCCAGAATGCCCGTAATTTCAAATACGAATGGTCTGGTAGTGGTTCTGGTCAATCTAAGGATATGCTCATTCTCGGAATGCTTGCCTCTTGCGAACATATCGATACTCTGCATCTTGTATTGTGGGGATCTTGTGTAGATGGTCGCCGCACATGGTACAATCGTAAGCCACAGCATATGTATCAGAACGACCCCACCGTTCCTGCCGTCGTTCAAAAGTTCAGTAGAAGCAATGGTTTCGATAAACTCGTTAGTCTGCATGACCTTAAAAAGGTCATTGTTACGAAGCACTGGACTTTCACCGATGCTAGTGGTTTGACCGACGTAGAGTTCAAAGCTTTCGAGAAATTCTTGAATGATAAGCTTACAACGCCAGTAGCACCACCTCTGGTAAGTCCCTGATCCTGTCAGTGTATTCTCCTGGGCATCTTTCTAACCACATCTAAAGGTCGTTGCTCACTTACCTTCCGCTTCAACAAGAAAGTCTACCAGAATCCTAAAGAATGCCAGGCCACTCAAATATGTCCCGGATCCATTTAGCGAAGACGAGGAGGGGTTTTGGGATGAGGAAGTGGATGAAGATGGTGATGACGATGGCCATGACGAAGAGGAATGAGATCCACAAAATCTGAATCATTTCCGGATATTGCGATTCTCAGCTGCGTCTGTTCATGCTTGAGGACTTGGGGCTATGTTGTCTGATACCGGGTTATGAGACTTTGATGCGCGGATATTGCGAGGGGTTTACACTTTATGTTATCTAATACGGGGCTTATGAAGATTATTTCTCGAAGAAGCCTACTATTGGCGAGAAATAATGGTACAGTGACGTTGTGAGAACGTTACAACTTACCCAAGAAGTGAGAGTGGATTTCAATCGAGGATATCAACTTTCATATTCAGTGGTAGCGGCAAGCAATAGCTTGCTGAATAGCAATAGCTCGCTGAATAGCAACAGCGAAAGCAGTCTACTTAATGTTAATGGTCGGCTTATAAGTCTCAAAGCACTTAAGAGTTGGCAACCAATTGACGTTTTGAGTACCTCATATGAAGCATTTTACATAACTATAGTGCCGTATAATATTCTTCAACATACAAATCTCAAATTTGACAGTCGAACGTAGCATCAAACCATTCCTCAGGCCGTTGAGATTCCGACAGAATGCTATGCCTGATAGATAATTGGGAGTTATTTTGGTTGGTGATCTAGGTATTATATCGTCCATCACATGCATGCCTGCTTTGAATTGTACCTTTTTTGTACCTTTTTGACTTGGCCTTTCGAGGGGATCAGGGGTTTAGCCTTTGGTGTGGGGTACAAAATTTAGCGTTGATGGTCCAAGCATAATCAGATCCGTTCCGCGTAGCTTCAAGATTTCTAGATTCACAAACTCAGCAATTCATTTCTACCTATTTAGACATATTTCATTTTTATTTGTCTTGCCATACCACAGGTCTTGATCGTAAAATAAAAAAATGTCAGTCGACGGACAATCGCCACGAAGAGGCTCTATATCTTCAGCAAATACACCAATCCTTCCACCAGTATCAGCATTTGCGCAAAAGCGCGCCTTAGAAGATGATCATCAACCTGCAGTATCATCACCTCTTAATCCAGAATTCAAAGTTCAAAAGACTGGAGATGAGACACCTGGTGGCATTCGCGAACGAGCATCAAGGGCTAAAAAGGAATCGTTGAAGAAGAGAGAATCGAAGGCAGGATCGCTTGCGCCAGAAGGAAGTGCAAGAGCTACTCCAGATCCAAGATCAAGCTCTTCAAATAGGAAGAAAGCCATAATTAATTGCGTTACCCCTCTACGATACAAGATACCTCCACCGAAATTACCAGATTTCGAAGCTCCTCGTGGACCGACTCTCGTTCCTTCGCATACCAAAACCGCCCCAGATGGTACTGAAATTCAATTCCATGAGACCACTGATCAGTAAGTTTTACGGCACATATTGTATAGAGATATAAGCTTATATATATGTGTAGCGTATATAACAAGAAGAACTTTCGATATACCCGTGGCATAGCAGACCCAGCTTTTCCTTCCATTCTTTACTATCGACAAACCGAAACGGAACCTTTTGGTGCTCGATTAAGTTTTGAAGATTCAGCTCCCCATATGATGATGGATGAATCGGCGAGACATATTACAACAGATAAGGGCTTCAGAATGGCGAAGGCTAATGTGGGGATAAGGGAAGGTCGTTGGTATTGGGAATGTAAAATCACAAGTGGTGTGCCAAGGCCTAAAGTAGGAGAGCCAGCGCAAGAGTCGCATGGACATGTTCGTATGGGTTTCGCAAGAAGAGAAGCAGCTCAAGATGCGCCAGTTGGATTCGATGCTTATAGTTATGGTATCCGGGATGTAGCTGGACAAAAAGTATGGATGTCTCGACCCAAGGACTTTTTCCCTGCAGGAGAATCTATTTATGAAGGAGATGTTATTGGGCTAGAGATCAATCTACCTTCGGAAAAATTACATCGGAAAGTCGTCGAAGGGAATTATAACCCGGCAGTCGACCTCACTGATGAAGATGATGGTGGAATGGAACGAGCAGATATGATACGAGATCGAGTACCTATTCGATTCAAAACTCACCTCTACTTTGAACAAATCGAATATTCCACATGCAAAGAGCTAGAAGAACTCATGAACCCATCACCAGTCATATCATCGACTGGGGGTGTCGCAGCTGCAAGTCAAGATCCTGGGCCAACTCATCCTGTACCAGCTCTCCGCACTCTTCCACACTCATCTATTAAAGTATACAAAAATGGAAAGCTGATCGGAACACCATTTACGGATCTCTTATCCTTCCTCCCACACGCCTCGAAACCACAACCTCAAGTTGGGGCCAGAGAAGGTCTTGATGATGGGATGCTCGGTTATTTCCCCGCCGTGTCAGTCTTCCGCGGCGGTGCAGCAGAAGTTAATTTCGGTCCTCAATGGTGGTATCCTCCACCAGGTTCGAGCGCAGAAGATGATGTGGATATGGTGAATGATGAACCCTCTCTACCCAAGATTAGAGCAGCGAGCGATCGATACGATGAGCAAATAGTAGAAGACATTCTTTATGATATTGTTGACGAAGTTGATTTCTGGATTAGAGATGGAGGGGATAGTGGGAAGGGTAAAAAGAGGGATTTACAGTTCGCCGTCGGAGGGGCGGCAAATGGCGGGGGATTGGGAGGTGGAGATGCGGGTGGGGAGATTAAGGAATTGGTGCAGGATGAGGAGTAGGTGGATGGGGAACTTTGTGCAGTGAGCAGCTCTGGAGATATCGTGCATGGTGGAATGGGGAATTTCTTATTTACGGATATAGGTTTGAAAACAGGCACGGACACGGACACGGGCATAAATGGCGTTTGCTTGGTGCTATGTAACTGAAATAGTAGTGTTAATTTGCTGGGCATATATTTCTTAGATGGTGGTTGGTAAGTGTGCAAATGGAGCTGATGCGTTTTATCAGGAAATGGGAGAGGGCATGTCGATGACCCCGGGTAGTATAGGGATATTACCAAGATATGAGTTGCTAAAGAAGCAGGGGAGTCGAACTTATTGATTATTGTTACTCTCGTTATTCATAGTGACAAAAGCGTTTTTGATGCTTCCCCGGGCATGGGTGATGGACAAGTTTAATAAAGTTTAATATAATTACTCGGTCCGTAGATATCTGCTTACGGAGTGGACTCCTGAATCGATAGAAATAGGAATACGATAAACAAGTCTGTTGTGGAATTGTTACTTGTGCTCCCAGAAAGTATGCAAACCCCGGGGCTAGATGATAAACTGTAAGATGACTAGCCAATGTTTCTCAGAAACAAAGCTGCATAGGTCTTTTCTGACAGCACGCACGAGTATCTACCTAGGTATGTTTTGATATCAGGGGTGTTTGTGACACGAGTGAATACCACTAGTGGAATCGAAACGCGTACTGTACTGTGCACTCTCCTCGCCGGCTTGGTAGGGTAGGCTCACCGTGGACGGAAACATTAAGCACACCAGATTCGCTAAAATCGAAAATCTTGTAAAACCAAACTGTTATTTTGAAATTGAATAACAAATCAAAAACATATTAATAACTGATGGATCAGAGGTGGATCATAATTTATAAAAATTTCTAATGTTTCTGTATAATTCACACATAAAACGCTGAAAATCTGAAGTAATAAGGAGTTTGGAGATGTGATATATTTCTAGTGTACTAGTTTTTCCGTCCACGATGAGAGCTCGTGATTATTTCCTCTTAATTTATTATTAAAGATAAATGCCGGGCTATCCACGGCTGCAGTACGTATACCCAATCTAACGAGCAAAGGAAATCCAATAAAATCAATTCCAATTATGAACGATTATCAGTCCTCGGTGCCGAAACCGTTGCTCCGTACTTGGAGGTCTGGGAGCTCGGGGAGATAAGGCTCGCGGCAAGTAAGGTTACCTGATGCGAGTACGAGGGACTGAACACCTGGTTCCGGGAAGTCGAGATCCACAAGGCTGCGCACGATCCTTGAAACTTGGACTTTGGAGTCTTGGACTGGACTGGATTGGGAACTTGAGAGGACTTATTATTAATGCATGCCGGTACTTGAAGAGAGATATGGATGTTCTCCGCTCCCGATTCCCGTTTCAGGATTCCATTGATGGGTGTGAAAAGGGGATCGGGGTGTAAAGTTTCCAGCCGTTGGGTTTCTTCAGTGTAGCGGTACGTTTCCCCGATGTGATGTTCATCTCCAAGGCTTATGGTGTGTAGAGAAAGTCCTTGGGCACCTACATAGTCAATGATCTGAGCCTCGATCTTTATTTTTATTCTCAAGTCGTTCTACTCTGTCGCCATCGGTGGTAATCTAGTGGTTCTTTGACTAAGTTTGATGAAGTTTATTTCTATTTTATATTGGATCTACAAGCTAATAGGTACACGTACAACGAAATATCCACACAGATATCGATGGATGTAATAAGCTCTATGAGATTCGATATACATACATATTATATCATCCCATTTGGCAGAGAGATACTTGAATTGAGATGTCCAAGTAATTCCTAAATTCCTCGAAGACTAGAGCTATCCATCTAACCATCTACCTATATAACTACTCGAGCAGAGCAACTTGAATAAATCCCTACACTCATTCCTATGTTGTGTTAAAGAAAAGAGAACCGAGCCCTTCGATAAAGTACCTACCCCTGTATCAATCTACAGTCCTAGTAATTCCATCCTACCAGCCTATTTTTGCGTAGTGGTTCGCTTATGACAACTGGAACGTGTTAGCTTTTTAGTTCAGTTCCCCATTTGGAATTTGATAGGGAAAACTTTATTTGATCCTCAAACCAAGATGAAAAGACTTGTTAGTGAAATTCGATTTTGTACAGAGTATAATATCCAACGATAAGGCCCTTCAATTCTACATACCCCCTTGTACCAATCTATTTTGCTTTCCCTAAATGTTAGCTCGCCAGCCAGTAAGGCTACTGCCGCTTCGTCTTTAAACTTCGAGAGGGTGTCAAATTGAGCCTCTACTCAGCCTCAAGTGGAGGTGTCTAGAAAGACGTTGAATATTAGAAGAAGCTCGGATAAGGTAAAGAAGTCTATCCGAGTGCTTTTGATGACATCCATGACCTCTCTACTGCCATCGATATCTTCCTTTACTTAGCTCGAGTGGAAATTACAATAAAGGGTCTACATCTACCCACAAATTTACCCATATATTCTTTATTTTTCGGCATTCTTTCCTTATTAGCTCGGTCTTTTCGCAACTTTTCGAATCAACCGATTCGAAAGGGGTCAACATCATTCTAACACAAGACTAAACCTGAGATTTGAAAGATTCCTAGAGTTGATCTGCCGCTCTTGGAGCTTTCATTTGACATGGATTGTAGAACACCCAGACACCGTTCGTCTTCATTAATAATCTATTCATTACGTACTTCGAGCGGAGTCAGCTGATTGGAACATAGGAACTGCATGTGATGCATGCAAACGAATGAAGGTATGCATGATCAAAGTCGCCTTGTTTTCCACAACTTACTGATGATCATCAGATCAGATGCGAATGGGATCAGGAAGGAAAATGCAATCGCTGCCATGGACGAGAGATGGAGTGCACAGTCACGACCAAGGAGCGGAAAAAGAGAGAGAGAAAGAAGTATGAGGTAATCCCAATCGTAATCAACACATCTAACTGAATTTTAGGGGTAATCATATCTCTCTCTTAGAGGATAGGCTGAAACGTATGGAGCATGCTATGACAACTTCAGGGCTCAGTATCGATGCCTCTGGCTTTGAAAGACAGACATCAGAGGAGATAACCGATCAAGCCGGGATGTTTGAAAAGTTCTCTGCACTCACCATAAGTAATACGGGAAGTGAAAATTTTAGGGGCAAGTCTAGATCACATCTCCCGATGAATTGCTCTTATTAAACATCATCAGGTGCTGCTTCTGGTTTTTCCATGCTTTCACCAGAAGGCCTTCAACTCATCACCAGAATGACTGGGAATAACGATTTTGCAAATTTCATGGCTTCTACAAACTATACAACAATGAATCAATACTCCGTCTCCTCATCAATATGGCATACGATGCCTGATGATGAACACAAATCGCTCCCACCCAAGGAGGTTGCAGATAAAATTTTGGAATGTAAGTTTATCACTCATTTCTTATCAACACAAAGTAACTCGTGTTCTCAGTTATTTTTGATAGAATGATGATCTCATGGCCCCTATTTGAGCGAAAGACTTTCATGGAACGGTACTCACGCCAATATCCGGTCAAATGTTCAGAAGATCCTGCTTGGTATGCATGCCTCAATGTCTGCTTTGCTCTTGCTGCGATCATGCGCAAAGAAGAATTGCCTGGAAATTCACCTCCAACACCTCAAAATGCAAAGTCTCCTGGTCATGGAGAACTGGAAAACCTGAGTTGGTGGAGATGGCTTCGGAACGCAGCTAGTACTTTTGTTGATTTGCAATTTGGACCACCTTCTCTCACGGCTGTACAGGCAATGGCTGGACTAGTAATTCTCTCTCTATCATGATTCATTATGGATCATATTAACCTCATATTAGGCATTCATTCTAGACACACTGTCAGACCCATATCCATCTTCTGTTGTATCTGCAGCAGCGATACGACTTGCGCAAACCATTGGCCTCCATCGTAACATGTCCAATTCCGGTCTTGATGAGGCTGAAATAGAGCAAAGACGTAACGTTTTCTGGATTGCTGTCATGATTGAACGTGGCATAGTGATTCGTCAAGGTCGCCCATCAGTAATTCATGATGAAGATATTGGGGTTGACTTACCACCTGCAAGTCAATATCCGAAGAACGCCGACGGAAGATTTGTTACATTCCGGCATAATGCTACTTTATCGTTACTTCAAGGTCGAATATACAATAGACTATACTCTGCAAAATCGTTTACAAAATCCAAAACGGAGAGACTGAAAATGGTTGGAATGCTGGATGATGAACTTCAGCAATGGTGTGAGACGATTCCAATTGAAGTTCGACCGGGTAACCCTATAAGATGCGACGAACAT
This sequence comes from Botrytis deweyae, assembly GCF_014898535.1. Classification (NCBI taxonomy): domain Eukaryota; kingdom Fungi; phylum Ascomycota; class Leotiomycetes; order Helotiales; family Sclerotiniaceae; genus Botrytis; species Botrytis deweyae. Next base: position 254,281 of record NW_024066249.1, read on the forward strand.
CATATAGTCTCAGTTGTTTGTATGCAATGGGGTTATTACCAGTGTCTTAGTACCATTCACCGAGCATCATTATATAGTGGCCCAGGCTCCTTGGATGATGATGGCGATAAATCCAAAGATGACTTCGACTCTAAATTGAATCCACGAGTATATGCTAGCGCTGCGATATGTGTCAATGCAGCAAGGAGGACGATCAATCTATTGGAGGATTGTACAAAACTCTCAAATCCTATTGAAGGAAATGTTTTACGGTATGTGTAAAAATATTGCTGGATTCTATCTCACACTAACATATAACTCTTAGCATGTCTATTTACAATGCACTTGCAGCATGTGTTACTCTTTTTGCAAATATTCTTCAACATCCTCTTGATCCACAAGTACAGTCTGATCTTCAATTAATGAATGATGTAGTGTCATTTCTGTCCAGCTTTGAAGATCAAGGTGCAGCGGAGAGTCACCCATCAATACCGATTTTTCAAGAAATCAACCGTGTCGCTATGGAACATGTTAACAAGGCACAACGTAGAGCTCCGAAAAACACTAAGAGATCACGAGCTAAATGCAGTAACACTGAGGAACCGAATACAGAAAGTGATGACTCGGATGATGAGGATTACAGAACAGAGGAGTTAGAAAGTCGCAAGGCAGTCTCTGAGGTATGAATGGCGCTCTGATTTTAATGGTTCTGGAGCTAATATTGTTTCTAGATTCAAGATCCACGATCTCCGACATCACCTGTTAATTCGGCAAATATTCAAGCTTCTCCTTTTTCTTCAGCACAACCCCCACCGTCCAATATTCCAACACGCATACACTCATTCGAATCCAACTCAACGAATTATATACCAGAGCGTATTCCTACATCTATACAACAAAATTACATTATACAGCAAGCGGCACAAATTCCCCAACAGTCTCCTCCATTTTATGAATCAAGTCCTCGTGTACAGCTCATTACCGATCTTTCCGATCTCGACCAGCAACAACAACACATCAATTCTCTAGATTACCATAATTCACCTATAGATCCTCGACTCCAATCCCAATCTTACCCTTCACAAGCTTACACACATACATCCCATCCCGCCACTGGATACTACTTTTCATCTTCAGATCAACATCAACATCAGCATCAACAAAATATCAGTTCACATCACTCGGAAACATATACAAATACATTGAGCAATCCACACGCCAGTCCGCAAGATCTGGTATGTCAAGAGGAAGAAACTTTGCTTCCGCAAGATGGGAGTTGGTTTTTTCCGATGATTAGTCCGTGGCCTTATGGGGATGGATCGAATGTTAATTTGAACGGGGTTGGTGCAGCGATGGGGGGCGTGGGTGAAAATGAAGGAGGGGCGTGGAGACATGGTGAGAATGATGGGGAGGGAGATGGATTGGGGGGTTGGAGTGTTCATGGATGATGATGTGTGAGGTTGGGACATGGATGCATAGTGGTATCGTAAAGTTTAAATGTCAGTCGAAGAGTTTGATCAAGTCGATAGGTTGTATATACGGGCATGAGGGGGAGTAGAGGGTGAAGGTGGATAGTTTGGGGTTGCATAGTTATCATACCATTTCATTACTACGAAGTTTGAATACGAATTTATCCTTCTTGAGCATAGCAAACGATCATCACGTCAAGTGCTGGGAAATTAATACTAATTGTCTGAGGTGGATGGGAATATTCGAAGAGAAGAATAATCAAAGATTGATAAAATATATGGAAATAAAGCATTGTAAGACCTATTATCTGTGTTTTCAATCAATCGACCTAATATTTCACACAAGCAAAGAATGAGATGATTTAGTAATAAGTAAATAGAACGATACCTATTGAACACGCAGCTTCATCTTCATCTATAAAATCCAGCCGATTATTCATAATACTTACCAAAAAGTACGAAACAATCCAGTCAATAATGCTGTACACAAGTGATCATAGCTATCCTATTCCATTTTGTTATACATCTAAAAGGGACCATTCAAGGGGATTTTGAAGAGTGAAGGTTAAAAGAAATAATAAATGTCTGAAAGAAAAAAAACTATATCTATTTAATAATAATTATCTCTTAAGAATATTTCTATTCTAATAATTCACACTAACTCATATAAGCCCATCGATTATTCACGATAGTAATACTAACGTCGCTGATGACAGTCAACATGATATCTTGGGAAGGCTTTCCAATGGAGATTCGTCTCGCGGTTTTGAAAGAGTTGATGCAGGATGCTTGTAGCTTGGCTAACTTCGCCACAGTGTCACGAGAGTGGCAGAAGATCATGGAGCCTCACAACTTCTCCCGGATTAAGCTAATGTCGGCACGCCTCGTCGATCCTGGTCAGATGTTCTATTGCAATAGGAGTCTCGTGCGCTACATTTGGCTTTGCTTGGAACTCCAAGAATATGATTGTACCGATTGTGACCCTCAAGATCCTGAGTTGTGGAGCCTAAGCAACGTAGACAACACCTTATAATCACCACAGCAATTCTAAATATCTTCACAACACTTCGCGTATGGGAACCAGGCAATAGCTTGCTACTAGATATTAGCGTCTACTCCCCCAGTGACTCGAAGCATTGGTTCAAATATCTGACCTTTGAGCCTGATGATGCTTTCGATATGTTTGACCGGAATCAACACACAGTGGCTTCAATGACGGTCAGACCTACTGACCACCGCCACGGATGGATTTCTGGTAGTCGAAATTCCATTCTATCCTCTGACGCCCTCGAAAAACCCTGTAGTGAAATCATGGGCGAGTGCCCATTTGATGATGAAGAACAAGAGGGTCAGTGGTGGCAGCAACTGCCATTAGTCCCGGCAGTAACAGGTGTGCTTCTTCGTCAACAGAGCCGCCGACGATGGAAGCCGCCCGCATTGGCACGTGATGCAATTGGTACACATGTTGGGAATATTATGAGATGCTGATTACTTGGACATATATCAAATCTATGCTTTATTACCTAGGTAGCTACACTATCCGTTTATTTTGAATCTATATTTTTCCGTGCTAGTATTTCTGCCTGCCATTAATTACCGTGAGCACTTCGTGGGCAATTAAATTGCACGCAAACGACTCTGCTTCCTGTTTGTCTTCTGCTAAAGATCGCAACATTATTGTATCTATGTCGCCTGAGCTGCTTTCACATAGCTTCGATTGCTCTCAAAAGACAATCCAGACCTCTATCACTGATTCCACTCTCTTCGTCTTCAGTCTCTGGGCCCTTCCCCTTCCCCTTCGCCCTAGCCTCCCTCAAACACCAAGCCACATCACTCAAAACACCCAATGGCAAATAAGTCCCCTTCTCCCCCCTAGCCCTCTCCAAACTCTCTCCAAGCCTACTAGTGAATTCCCATTCTCTCGCCGCCACTTCTGCTCTATCAACCACTTTCCGCGGGATCCCACACATGCTCGCACAGTGCATACCGAAACTACCTTCGGCAACACCATTTTCTAATTTATACAAAAACAGAACGCTTCTTGATTCATTGTCGACTTCAATTGCCATACGTTTATTGATGACTTCTGGATGAGAATCAAATTCAAGGGCTAGAGAGTGGTAATGTGTGGCGAAGAACCCGATACATCCGATATGAGATGCGACGTGGTGCAGAACTGCTTGGGCGACTGACACTCCATCGTAGCTACTAGTGCCGCGTCCGAGTTCATCGAGAATAACAAGGGAGCGGGGTGTAGCTTCAGAAAGGATTTTCTTGGTTTCTGAAAGTTCGACAAAGAAAGTGGATTGGGCGGCGAAGATATTGTCATTAGCGCCTAGACGGGACATGATACGGTCGACGGGTGTAAGAGTTGCAGATTTAGCAGGTACATAACAACCTAGTTGGGCCATTATTACTGCGACGCATGTCTATAATTTGATTGTTAGCACGCTTATTTTATGCAAACAAACAAGAGGCATACCATTCGAAGTATTGTGGATTTTCCGGCCGCATTAGCACCAGTGAGAAGATTGATATTAGGCGATTTACCACCAAGCTGAACGTCATTGGGAATGAAGTCCGTAACGTTTGGTAGAACGCAAGGGTGTCTAAGCTCTTCAAACTCAACTACACTTCGTTTGGAATCGACAAATTTGGGTCTACAAGACGTAGTACCTAAAGCTGAAGATGCAGCAGCAAGACTGACAAGACAATCAAGTTGAGCCACAACTTTCACAGCTTGAAGCCATGTTTTGTAATCTTCATCGAAACGTGCGTAGAATCTGCTTGCCACTTCCTTGACAATTTGACCATGTGTTTCTTGAGTCTCTTGGAGGTCTCGGATTATATTGGTAAGCTCTGGGAAGTAGTAACGCTTGAAACCAGATGCAGCAGACGTCACCTTCCAATCTTTTGGTACCTTGATAGAAACTGGTACTTGCAATTGATGGATTTCTTTGCCAATGCTCCTCAACTCCACCTTCTTCGAATCGAACTTCTTTTGGTATTTCTTCAACAATGACGCCAGCTCTTGATTGATCTCTTCAATACGATCTTGACTCGCATCGAAATCTTCTTCGACTCCCCTTTCTGGAACGAGAATTTTGTGTTCTTTTGCCTTTTTTCGGTCAAATGCATTCTTCCACCATTGCAGTGGCTCAGCAAGATCAGGTATTGACGCAACCAAACGATTGAAAATGCCATCGCCGCTACTATATTTGCCTAAGATGTCCTTTTGAATGTACTCTATTTGTTCAAACCCCTCCAATACTTTTACGAAATCTTCAGGTCTGCATGATCCAGCATGTATACGAGAAATCAAACGTTCTAGATCAGGCATCGAAGATGTTGAAGACTTAAATGAACGACTTAATTCATCATCTTTATTAAGCAAATCCACAGCATCAAGACGTTCGTTGATCCTCTTGATATCGGAAAGGGGGTGCGACACCCATTGTCGAAACAAACGCTTTCCAAAAGGTGTAGTGCAACGATCGAGGAGTGTGTAGAGAGTACCATCAGAGTTCCCATCGAATGTGTTAGAGAAGATCTCGAGATTGATAAGAGTCTGACCATCAAGTACAAGAGTTGTACCCTTTTGGATAGGATTGTACCAGGCGAAGTTGCCTTGTGTAAGCAGAGGTTTCTCAAGCTGAAGGACTTTCAAGTATTGGAAAAGAGCTCCAAAGGCGGATATTAACAAATCCTTGTCTCTAGCCTTTTCAAGCTCCTCGGGCCAAGTTTCTTTCCCACCATCAGCTGAAGTGAAGTAACCGCCGTAATCTAGCTCTCGGCGGGATTTGTCGGCGCTCAAAAATTCCTTCTCTGATTTCAAGTAATTCCAAATGGTTGTTGGGCCAGTATTGTTTTTCAATATACGGAGCACCTTGGTCGAAACACAAGATTTTTCAAGTAATAACTCCTGAGGGCGGGTTTGGGCGACAAAGGTCTCAAATTTGGTCAGATCTACATCATCGGTAAACTCGGTAAGGAAGAATTGACCTGTTGATGTATCGACAAATGATATACCAAATGCTGGCAAGTCATCATTTGTGGTGGACTCTTTGATAGCCACACAATATGTTGCCGAATCACCTTGTAACATACTACCCTCAACCAAGGTACCAGCAGTAAGAATATAAGATAGCTCTCGATGAATGATCTTATCTGCTTTCTTGCCTTTGCTAGCGGGACCTGTACTATCTTCTCGTTCGCGCATCTCTTTTGCCAAAGCCGACTCCTTCTGATCACCAACAGCGACTTTGTAGCCTTTGGCAAGAAATTGGTTTGCCCAATGCTGTAACGACATTTCTGGTACACCGACCATTGACATATTAACACGGTCTGTGAGTTTCAAATCGAATATTTGATGTCCAATAGTAGCATCTCTTTCGTATAATTCGTAAAACTTACCCTTCTTGAAGAAAAGTATGGTGTCCCAGCACTTTTGCTTTACTTTCCAGTATTGCGCCTCGAAGGGTGTGAAGTTATTGAACGCCATTGGCGGAATAAATAGAGTACGAGGATCATAATCAGGATGACCAGGAGGATTGCGGTCAATATCACGTTCATTCGCTAGCCACTCATATCTTTGATTTGGGTCGGTTTTGGATGCCTTCTCTTTGAATTTCTTTCCGCTGGAATTTGGGGTTCTCGAAATACTCGACGACTTGGCCTGCCGGGGTTGAATATTATCTGGATCGTACTTCCATTGTTGAGCTGTCGAGATTTCTGGTATTTGCACATCTTCATCTTCATCGACAGAGGAATGGGGCGGCAAGTTGTTGGATCGCTTTCGAGATGATGCCTTGGATGTTGGACGCTTTCTCTTTTTGGAAGATTTGCTTGGATCATCAGAATCGTCGTCGACAACAAAATCGTCCATTTCATCTATTATTCGTAAGTTACTGCTGACAAGACCTAAATATGACAGACTGACCATCATCTTCATCGGCGCCATCTGAGTCACCAACAAAGGTATCCTCATCATCATCGCTTTGAATCATCGGCTTCTTTCCATTCCTTCGTTGTGTAGTTCTCGGAGAGACATCTAAATCATCGTCCTCTGATTCGGCGTAGCTGACTACCTTCTTAGCAGCCTAGTAAACAAGGGTATTATTAGCTTGAGAGAACTTGCATCTGCGGAAAGGAAGCGCATGCCTTTCTTGAAGGGCTGCTTGTTAAAGCCAAACCATTAATATTCACAATCTGCTCCGCAGCACTTTTAGCAGCCGCCGGGGGCAACGAGCAACCGTCTACCTCAGTTGGAATACCACCGTTTTCATTCTCTTGTGAGCTATCTGGCTCAATGTTATCACTACTTGGAACTGGAGTTATGCTCTTCTGGGCGGGTTTCTTGAACTGGGGTCTCTTCACGGTGCTGCTGGGTTTCGGTGTCGACTTTGCACTATTGGCAGAGCCATTGGGTTGTAAAATACCGCTGGGTGAGCCTGTGGTAGTGGCGGGTTTCTTCGAAAAGAATCCTAGGATTGATGCTTGGCTCTTGTTTGATCCTATGCTTGAGTTTTGTTTCTTCAAAGTCGGAGGGCGAACCGGGGTTGTCTCATTGTCTGTATTCTTCACCATATTTGATAAAATGCGCCAGACTAAGATCTATGATAAGTCGACCAAAAAGGATATGAGTTGAGAAGGATTTGGTGTTATGAATTATGTATTTCAAAAAGTAATTTTTGGGCCCACCAATTCTTAAATAGAGATGGAACGATCAAAATGTGAATTCTGATATCAAACAATTGAAGAATGAATTCAATAAAAGTATTGAAAATTGGGAAGTGTCCCTGGTGGCCGCTCAAAGTGAAAGTGATAGGTAGAAGACGCGCAACGCGGATTAGCGCGACAAACCGCGAAATTAAGCACGTACTAACTCTTAATTAATATTTCGAAGTTTACTTGTAGCGGAAGAAACTCATCCCCTAAGGTGTCATTTATGGGTGCCTGATATAGCCTATGCGTTCAGTAAGAATATCAATAATTTCAAGAATAATATTATAAATAAAGATTCTTATATTATATATAAAGGTTAAATTTTATAAAAAAAAAGTAATAATAAATAAATTAAGTATATTTCTAAAACTTTTTCATTGAAAAAGAATTAATAAAAGATTTTATAAATATCATTTTAATCATTTTAATCATTTTAATCATTTAATCATTTTAATCATTTTAATCATTTTAATCATTTATCATTTAATCATTTTAATCATTTATCATTTTAATCATTTTAATCATTTTAATCATTTTAATCATTTTAATCATTTTAATCATTTTAATCATTTTAATCATTTAATCATTTTAATCATTTTAATCATTTTAATCATTTTAATCATTTTAATCATTTTAATCATTTTAATCATTTTAATCATTTTAATCATTTTAATCATTTTAATCATTTTAATCATTTTAATTATCTCAATCATCTTAATTATTTTAATCATTTTTCTCATATGAAGATGCTGAAACGTTCGCAAGCCGAGGTTGTCTCATTGTCTGTATTCATAAGCGCAGTCAATTTCTGCAGCAACTTCGAGCCATTAGGCTCGATAATGGTCTGTGATAGGAAGTTGCCTTTTAAGAACAGCTATCAACTTTACATTACTTCTCAAACTGTGTGCATCATCTGAATCTGGCGCAGTGAGGCAGGGCGAACGACAGGCTTTGACAATTCCAAATGGCGTATGGCGTCACCATGAGACTTGATACTATCACTAATATCCAGTAACTCCTTGATGATAACATTTCCTTGGCCGCAATGCTTCAATGATACAGAGTCCCAAGCCTGAATTACAAGGGGTCGCAAGGTCAACTCCCATGTTCCTCTGCACGTTACCACTGCAGGTTGCCCTCGCTTATTACGCTGGTATCTAAAGAGCATCGCTAACCCCTTCTCTCCGTTCCATATTTCCATTGTTTCAAGATTTGGCATGTTCGTAGCCGCCGCCGCTGCTGCCTGAAGCATATCATCCAACTCCGCCGAGCGCTCCCTTGGCACGAGCAGTCGTGAAGTCAGCGCAGGCCAAGTCAAGTTAGGCCAATTACTTCCAGGAAAGTTCTCGAGCTTTGAAAAAATGGCTAGCTTCTCCCATGAACGACATTGAGAGGTGTTCAAGTGTGAGACTGGCGTTAGCAAGCGCCCTACCCTTGTAGCTAGCTGGGTAAGTTTGGTCGAAATTCTCGAAGATGACGAGTCTCTGTAATTGAGAGCAAGAAAGCGATTCCAAAAGATGTTGTAAAGCTACAGAGAAAAAGAGCATTAGCAGGTCAAGAGTTTGACCTGAATATAGAAGTGGCGTAGAACAATGAATTAACACAGTAGCACTCACATTGGTTCGTCCACATCTGATGGATATTGAGCCATTCCCTCCAAGGCTCGTAATGAATTTCCTGGAGTCCAGGCAGAAGGGCAAACATACGTATACTAATTCCAATATCAGGGTTAAAGATTCCTTTTTGTCGGACAGGGAGCGAGGCAATGAGTAATTGTGGGAATGCGAGTAGCACATGAATTTTTAGAGAAGTAGAGAAACATATTCACTACTCTATCATAATAACGCAATCTCGATCTTCATTTTGATTATAGAGAATGAAATGAACGAAGTCTTTCTTTCCATAGCATTTTATATGGTCTGTCTCTCTTATGTTAAACAATACATGTAATGTAATGCGATGACCATGAATAGGGAGGGCTTTCTATCATTTTTTTCCTCTCCAGATGTAAGATCTTACAGTTCCTGTGATTACCAAGGTAATTACACTGGGATAGACTGTCACTAGGTAGGTATCTAGATGAAATCGTTAGATCATCAGTTCCGATGTCAGAAGTCTTTGATATTCAATGAATACTAGGTAATCAACACCATTCCATAACCCAGTAGTTGTAAATCTATCGGTTAACGTTCCCGTTTTCGTTCTCGGTTAGGAATCTCCTCCCCCTCCCTTCCGAGGTCCTCAGAGTCCTATCCTAATATTCACTCACTACCTTCTCAAGTAGAGACGAAAAGAAAACTCTCAGTCAGAGCTTTATTATCATATTACTCCAGAGAACGCAAGGAATGTATTTACTGAAAAGAATAAACAGAAAATGATCAATCGATCACCTTTAAAAACAACAACAACCACCGATCCGCTACCATTAACCTAATACAAAATGCGCGATATTCGTCCATTCTACGCTGATTTCTCTACAATAAACAATGTATATGATAGTGATATTTACATTCGGCCTATAGAAGAAAAGTGCATGATAAATAAATTCATTTTCATCGTACTAAACTAACTATCATTCACGTATATCTTTGCTGAAGAAACTGAGTTTCTCAAATCAGAATACTAGCCGTGTGAAAAAAAACAGCCTGACTTCATGTTTCGTATTAAGGGTATCCATCGTATCCATCATATCATATCATATCACATTATCATCAGCATCAGTCCCTCGTCTCTCAACTCATCCCATGAAATTTCAATCTCCATTACTTCCTCTCCTTCTCACTCTTTCGACTCCTGCTACTCTCCTCTTCCTTCCTAATCTCCTTCTCCCTCTGTCTGGCATCCCTCCTTGCTTTATACCCATCCCCATCACTACTTCCACTCCTCCCACCACCCTCCCTCCTCGACCCCTCCCGACTCAACTCCCTACTCCCCCCATCACCCGGCGTAAGTCCCTCCCCCTCCGCAAGAACCCTCCCATCCCTCGCCAACCGAACCTCCTTTCCCCTCTTATAACAATACCAGAACACAAACAACAGCACAAAAAGCGCCAAACTAAGCAGCACATTCGTTCCCATAAAAGCCGGCCAGCGCAATTTCAACGCATTGACAATCGCCTTGAGCATACCCACTACCGCGCCCGGTTTCGTAACCAGATCTTTGAGCGAAGAAGGCGTCAGGAAAGATTTGGCCGCAGCACCCATCCCGCCCGTTTGCGCCGCGCTCGCGGCATTCGCAACACTGTGTGCTTGGGCTTCTGTAGCGACGGCTAGGAGTTCGGGAGCGAGAGTGGTGGTGACTTTTTGCGGGAGTTGCGTGATAAGTTTTTGGAGGAAGGAGGGGAGAGAATCGTAGGATTTGGAGAGTGTCCCTTGGGAATCTTCGAGTAGATGAACGAGGTCATCGTAGGCGGTTGGAACACCGTTTATGAGGTCTTTGAGAATAAAGGTGAATTTTTGAACGAGGACTGTGGAATCGGGGGAAAGAGAAAATGCGCGATTGTTGGAGGCGGTTAGAGAAAGGTCGTCGAGAACTCGGGATAGATCGTCTTGTTCTCGTTGAGCTTCTGTGTCGGAGATGTTGGGATCTGGTTGAAGACCTGTAGCTTTGGCGTCCTTTTCCTGGAAAGAAAATGTTAGTTGTTGGTTGATGGAATAAAGGAGAATTGGATCGTTGGATTGACATACCTTTTTGCCTCTATGCAAGAAACTTAATCTCTTCCACTTCTTTGCCACTTTCTCGGTATTATCATCAATTTTCTCACCTCCCTCACCTACCTTCTTCTTTCCTTTTCCTTGCGCTTGAGTTTCATTCTCCCTTTCACCCCCCTCACCATCCTCATCCTCTCTCAAAATCATCTGCAACTCATTATTCCTCCACTCTCCCGCTTCATCACCCATTGTTATTCCCTCATTTCCCCTCTCACTAGGTCTAGCTGGTAACGTAGGTTTTCTCTGTGGGAGTGGAGGTGGAGTTCCCTCTGCACTTATAAATCTATGCAAGAAATATTCATCCTCATCGTTAAGAATCGGACTTGCGCCTCCTCTTCCCAAATCCGCAGATGGACTTTTAACTGTATTTAAACGACGTGGTTTTGAAGAAGTTGTCGGGGAAGCTGGAGTTGGTGATGCTAGAGGAGTGTTGGAATTGGAAGCTTGATCTTTCTTGTCGGCATTGTGCTTCTTGACTTTTTTGTAGGTGAAATATTCGAGCATGATTGCGATTCAAATATTCTTGTTTCGTTTTCTCGATGTCTTAGGTATGGATCTTCTTTTATCTTCTTTGATTCAAAGATATGAATATATGAATGTATGAAGAAAAGCTTTGCAAAAAGACAGGAAGACAAGATATCAAATATAAACTCAAAACATGGTCACATCCAAGGTCATATCTCCCTTGTGCAACACACGTTTTCTTTATTCACCACTCATCTTCATTTGCGATTCGCCATACCAAACTTCAATCCAGCTCCAGAAATTGAGCCCCAGCCACACGTCCGTCATATTCAACAGGGATTGGATGGATGGATATGGATATGTTTGAAACCCTGCTTCGCGCCCAAGCGATGGTTTGATATTTCTTCTCCATCAACGTATCACATGCTTTAATTCACTGTCAATGGTGAGAGCCGATACAAGCCACCTAGGCATCCCCTCCAAATTCAAGCCACACGTAGCATAGCCACATTTGTCCAGCGTCCACGGGTAGTATTGTCCCAACACAACGATCTTTTCTTCAAGAGAAAGAGTTCTATTACCCAACATCCCACCCAAAGCGAAAATCAGAAAAAGAAAGGAGAAAGCAGAATATCATAGAAGCATATTGTAGAAGAAACACGGATAGAAGCAAAGCTCAAGAACGAATTCCAAAGCGCCAGGTTGGTGGTTCGAGCCCACCCGTACATGCACAGGATATGTAAAAATTATAAGGTTCTTAATTACCCCACATTTCACAACTCCTTCCTCCAACACACCACACCTCAAAATGAAAACCAACACACCATTTGAACCACTATCAACAAGACAACCCTTCACCACCAGAAAAAGAAATCGAACAAAATTCCAAAAATTAAAGATCTCATATCTCACTCCCTCGGGTGGGCTCGAACCACCAACCTCTCGATCTCGATCACGTGACTTGTTACAGATAACAGTCGAACGCGCTAGCCAATTGCGCCACGAGGGATTATTGTTTGTTGGAGACCAATCACAATTTTGATAATATATACAGCACATTGTTGACTACACGGTTTTTTTTTTCTCATATAAAGGCAGACCACACGGCGATTACATAATTGAGGCTTTTTAGCCTTGATCTCGAGGCAGGAGCATCCCGAAGGTTCATCGTAGGGTCTGAAATTTTTTGGTTCCGGATAATGTGAATAGTATTAACAATTCGACTTTTTAAGAATTCCGCATTTTCAGAATAGCTGGAAAGATGACTGCAGCTGGTCAAGAGGACACATTATGTACAACAGGCGAAGCAAATATATGAATCGATTTATACCCAGGTGAACATGGAGGTGTCGAGTTGGTCTCTAAGTCACCATCTCTGGATTTCCGTCTATCTGATCTTTCTCTCTCTAACCGCCAAACATAACAAAAACGCCAAACTTGAGAGTCCCACACTCACTGCATGACTCGCTCCCAAACTTTTCACATATGCATCTATTACCTGGATCTTAATATCTCCCGGCAGGTCTTTCACGCTTCCTACATCTTCCATCACTTGTCTCACTATGGTTCCATCCAATTCTAACCCTGCAAGTGCTTCTCCCAAAGAACTGTTTTGAACTCCAGCACACAAGGCAACCCCAACAACCATACCGATACTAGACATCAAATACATACCTGCGGTTGCCATACCCATCTCCCTCTTTTGAACAGAAACAGTGAGGGCAATAAATGCGCAAGCAGCCGTTATTCCGAGACCAAAGCCACCTGGAAATATAGAGAGAGACGCCGCGAGAGAAAGGTGATTGCTATGCCATGTTGTGAGAAGCATAGTGTAGGAGAAAATAGATGAGATAGTAGAGAAGATCAGGAGGTATTTGTAATGGCCAGTGCTGATGATTGTTAGTATGCTTGATATATGAAATGTTAACAGTGATTCAATGGGCAAAGAACGAACCGAGTAATTAGCCAGCCTGCGAGAAGACCTCCCGTCGTATTACCAAACACAGCCGGAAAGAGATGAAGCCCAGCAATAGTATTAGAGCTGCCTTGTGTCACACGAAAATAGAGTGGAACAGAGTACATCATCTATGCGAGGTTAGTGATTAGTGCATCGCAAATAGAAGGCATAGAATGACTTACGCCAACTTGTGCACTGAGTTGCAACGCATTAATAGCATACGATGCTGCTACATCTCGTTGGACAGCAAGTGCTGGCGGGAATATAGGCTCCGCAGCGACTTTGACCTCATACGTCACAAATATAGCGCCAAGCACAACAGATCCCAACAACAACCCAAGAACTGTAGGGTGCGACCAAGGTAGTGCTTGTCCTCCAAGACTGAGAGAGCCGAGAAAAGCAGCGATGGTTCCAGTTAGCAAGAATGCTCCAACAAAATCAATTCGTCGAAGTTTTGAAGGCCCATCTTTTGCTTGGATGGGCTCATCAGATGATGATCGTGTTGGAAGTTTATATGCTACTAAAGCAATAGCGAAAAGCATCAGAGGTCCTTGTCCGATGAACGACCTGCCACGGATTGTTAGAGAAAAGATACAATAAGATTTTCAAACTGGAATGGAGAATTTACCAACGCCATCCTATTGTGTCTGCTAGCAGCCCGCCTAGGGGTCCACCGATACTCCTTCCAATCGTCCCAACGACATTGACATAACTTCTCCACGCGGCAACATGAATGAGAGGTACAAGATCTGGGCGAGTTAGTACAGGGTTGAGAAGGCTCAAATATGACTTTCATCACTCACCCACAATCAAAACAGAGACCATAACACTCATACCCGCACCTCCAATACCAGCTACTACTCTACCCATCACAGTCTGCCACATTGTTTGTGAAAGCCCCCTTTCAAAACATCAGTACAACACCTTCAAAATCTGAAAGTCACTTACGTCAAAACACATCCGATCACGAAGAACCCATATGATATCAAGAGAACTGGTTTCCTTCCGTATATATCACTGATCTTGCCGGTAAGAGGTTGGACAGCACACATCGCTAAAGAATAGCTAGTAGTCAACCAACTGGCATCACCCAGTGCCCGAAATTCGGAAGCAATGGTACCATATGTTGCAAGAACAAGTGTACCATCTGCATATGATATAAAAACACCTGGAAAAATAAGCACGAAGAAAGTCGATGAAGGAGTTGTGAATATGTACCAATCAGCAGAAGACTTATTATGATAGCAGCGCCCTTCGTGACTTTTCCCGTGGTTTCGTCTTGGACTTGGTCATTTTGTGCAGATTCCACGTCTGGAAAAATTGCGGTTGACTTGTAATTTGGAGTTGAAGCAGCGGTTACTGGTGAAAGTAATGAATCTGTTTCCGAGTATGATTTTATCGAATCCGCATCTTTGGATGACGCTTGACTCGAATCATCTCTAGGAACAGCATCTCTCTCATGCAATGCCATATTTCAGTATCCAATACTACCTACAACAACAATTCTTTTCTTATGATTCAAGCTATGGCAGACGTCAAAAGTTTAATAAATGCTTTCTCAAACTGCCCAGACCGACCAATGTTATGTTTCTAGGGCATTGACTCAATCCGCTGTCAGTCCAAGCCAAGCCACTGCGCCGTCAGCAACAGGGCCAATAACTCGGTCCCGGTTGAAATGAAAATTTGAAAGCTCATCATTCTGTCTAAAATCCCACCTTATCAAATATCCGAAATTTGATCTCACATATGGCTGCGGGAATCAACAAGAAACTCCAAACTCCCAATGAGAGATGTACGAAGTAAGTGTACATGAAGCCTCTATCACACGATAGGCTTGAATGAGCGGAAATGCCCTGTTGAATGAACCCTGAAGCCCCGCAATTTGATGATGAAAATAGGCACGGATCTCACGCCATACATTGGAGTTGAGGCTGCTTTAGCAATCACACAACGTCATGTCTCCAACTTTGCAAAGGCTTTTCCTATTTGTATGGCGAACATGATTTCGAAGCTTTAAAGCAGCGGGTATCCTCCTTGATTCACAATCATATCGCTAGGAAATCCCCAACCCAAAAGCATATGCCAGTTACCCGTTGTTGCGGACTCTTGGACGGCATGAGACTTGAGTTCCACTTCCGATGTGAAGAGTACTATCTACTCCACAGCGAAATGTGGAATGTGGGTGGGTCAATGATAGCCTCGACCGCATCTTGTCATGGCTGACTTCATCTCCAAACCTTCAATTGGAGCTGTATCGATTCTTCTCACTTAAATAACGAGAAGGGATCATAAAGACAATTCCTAGAACAGAACAAATTCAGCATGAAAGCCTCACCACTGTTTGTCCTAGGACTTGCTACAGTTTCTGCTGCCGCGCAAGCTCCAATTGGACAAAAGAATGATGGAAGGCCGAACATAGTGCTTGTTTTGACAGATGATCAGGACCTACACATGCAGTCAATTGATTATATGCCCTTACTAAAGAAGCATGTAATTGATCAAGGAACCTTTTTCAAGCGTCATTACTGTACTACTGCAATATGCTGTCCTTCAAGAGTCACATTATGGACGGGTAAGAATGCTCATAACACAAATGTGACGGATGTAGCACCTCCTTATGGTCAGTGTTCACCTCAGTCCCTCGGGTAGCCCGATAACTGATGTATCAGAACAGGTGGATATCAGAAATTCGTTGAGCAGGGCTTCAATGGTGCATATCTCCCAGTCTGGCTTCAAGATGCTGGATACAGCACTTTCTACACGGGTAAACTTTTCAATCATCACACTGTGAGCAATTGGAATAAACCCCATCCAGCTGGATGGACTTCGTCCGATTTTCTTTTGGATCCGTTCACATATCAATATTATAATTCTACATTTCAAAGGAATGAACATCCGCCTGTGAGTCACGAGGGCGAATACTCAACAGATGTCCTTGCGCAGAAGGCATACGGATTACTTGATGAAGGAGTAAAATCCGGAAAGCCATTCTTTTTGGTCGCAGCGCCAATCGCCCCTCACGCGAATGTTGACCCGGCTGCATTTAAGCCTGGAGAGGGAATCCTGATGACGGCTCCTATTCCTGCTGAGAGACACAAGCATTTGTTTCCTGGTGCAAAGGTTCCAAGGAATGCTAATTTCAACCCAGACAAGGTAAGTTATGTATTTGTTGAAAAAATCTCAAGCTAAACCTTTCATATAGCCTAGTGGAGCCTCATGGGTAAAACATCTAGATCAACTAACTGACAAGGTTATCGCATATAATGATGAATTCTACCGAGCTCGTCTTCAAACCCTCCAAGCGGTAGATGAACTTATCGAAGGTCTTGTTGATCGATTGACTGATTATGGTATCCTTGACAATACATATTTCATCTTCTCTACCGATAATGGCTACCATATCTCTCAACATCGTCTAGCCCCAGGAAAAGAATGTGGGTTTGAGGAAGATATTAACATTCCTCTCGTCATCCGTGGCCCTGGAGTTCCGCAAGGAGAGGAAACAAGTGTTGTGACTGCGCACACAGATCTTGCTCCTACGATTCTCAAAATTGCAAATGGGGATTGGAAAAGAAAAGATTTAGACGGGAGCGTAATTCCCCTCGATTCACAAGGACTCAAAGATGCCGAGAATACCAGACAGGAACACGTGAATGTCGAATTCTGGGGAAAAGCACTTCCTGAAGGTATCCATCGATTTTCTCTCGACGATGGGAAGGTCGTCTATTATGGTCCCAACAACACCTACAAAGCTCTGCGTATAATTAGCGATAGCCATAATCTCTACTACTCAGTTTGGTGTACCAACGAACACGAGCTCTACGATTTAACCACCGATCCGCATCAAACAAACAACATTTATCCTTCCTCATATATTGCAAGCGCTTCCACACATGGCAACCTCAATCTTCCCAAGCTCATTCCCCGCCTCGATGCGCTTCTCATGGTAACAAAATCCTGCAAGGGTAACACGTGCGTACAACCTTGGTCGGTGTTACATCCAGCCGGAAACGTGAGAACACTTGACGACGCTCTATCTCCTCGCTTCGACACATTTTATGCAGAAGACATGGCAGAAAGAGTAGTTAGGTATGACAAATGTGAATTGGGATATATTTTAGATAGTGAGGGGCCTCAGGAAGTATTTGCTTTCCAAGAGGATGGGGATAAGTGGGAATTGTAAGGTTATCTTGTAAGCATATTTCTATTGGTCTGTACATATCATGTTGTACGTCACTTCGAGACACGAAGGCGTTGGATTGAAAAAATAAAATGAAAAGTCAAAATTCGATACATCTCCCTCTTCTCCAGCAATCAAGATTCTCTGAACAATTCCAATTCCAATTCTCAAAATCCTCTCTCTCCTTCAAAATAGAAATGAAGCAATCAACATGGAAGTGCATGTGAATGGCTTTGATTGCAATTGCTTTTTTCGCTTTTTTGATTAGTTCATGGTAGAGAAGAAATATAAAGCCGATTCCTTTGATGAGACTATCAATTATTTTATGTTCTGTTTATTCCATTGAATAGGAAGTTCAAATTCTAAGTCGTAGAATAGGTGATTTGATTCGTGATGATAGTGGTTTTGTCAGTGGGAGTGGCTTTACGAAGTAGTTATATGATACTAAGAAAGTAAATCCATTATAACCTTTAATATTCAATCGTTTCATTATTTCGGATTAGATCTTGCTCTGAAATGGGTAATGCAGAAAAGATAAATAATTGCGGGGTTTATAGAGAACGTAAAAGTTTCGATTGTATAGAACTGGTTATCATGCAATTCACCTCCTCCCTCTTTCCTCATTCATCCGGACTGACATACATCACCGATAGGCCTCGCCTTTTTCAATCGATAGAGCAAAAATGAAGCAAGCAGAATTAATGTCACAGGCATCCATAAATTCCTGACAAAAAACAAAAACATCGCAATCACCAACCCTCCTATGGCCTGACGTACACGAAATTCATCTCCTTCACGATGAATATCAAATTTCGCAATCATTGTATATCTCGGGATTGGGTCCCCATTCTGGGTCGTAGCCCACCATGTATAAGGCCATACAAACGCAAAGTACCACGTGAAGACAGCCCAAAATATTGCCAACAAGCAGAGCCCACCAAACCAATGCCGCCATATGTGACAATTGGGACACTCATAGTTTTCGGGGGAAATGATGTTCTTGATTCCTTCGTTCCGAGCCGCAACGCGCAGAGTCTCGACTCTTAAGGAGGGCAGCGGACGGATGTGCGGGTGTCCGCTTGTGCTTTCACTTCTGGGGTAGGTGGGCGTGTTGGGAGTCCAGGGAGAAGAGGGGGAGAAGAGAAATGAAGGCGACGAGGCGGTCCAGGTAGGAGCGGAAATCACGCGTGTAGGAAAGCGATGTCCACAACTATACGCAATGAAGATTTTCAGCTCCGGATCGTCGTTCTCGGGATGATGGGACGGGTAGATGGGAATCCACGAAATGGGCTTCGGACCTTGCCAATTCCACTTCCAAAAAAGCCAGGAGGGGGCGGGTTTGGGACGTCTTTTGTGGACATAGTAGTGCCCTTCTCCAGCTACATTTCCTGATTCGTCTGCGGATTTTGCGCGGCGAAATCGCCAGGTCCACGGCTTGATGTAGCTTACTTTGTGCGGTTCTTTATAGACGTAGAATTTCTTTTCTGCTGTTCCTGGCCGTGCTCCAGGCGGCGGTCTGGGATCGGGGATATCCGCGGCGCCAGATGGCGCACCGAGACCTCTCACATCGAAACGAGCTTTCTGCGCAGCATTCCGGTTGAGTTTCTCTTCTATTTCCCGCGCTTTTATCTCGTCTGTAACTTTTGCTACTAATTAGCTCTAATACCCTCCAAATTTTTTAAAACATTCAGACTCCTTTAATCGATTCTTTCACTCACTTTCCCTGCCTTTTCCTTTTTTTGCTCGGGCAATTTCCTCTCGTTCGCGCCTGCTTTCCTCAGCTCGGGCATCCTTAATTCTGCCATCAGATTCGGTAGATTCAGAGACTTCCGTAAGGGGATCGGGAGTTGCGACGGGTGAACCCTCCTCTGTGGAGACCTCCTCGTGCGCAGGAACATCTTGACTTTTCCCAAGCTCTTCTTCTTCTTTCTTCTTTTTTCTGGAAGTTGCATCTTCAGATACATCTTGTCCTGCCGTTTCTCCCCACGCACTCCGCTCTCGAAGATTGTCTTGCCATGCTTCTTGCCCTTCTCCAAAGCTGTGGTAGGCTGATGTGTAAGCAGACTTGGAACTTTCTCCTTTTTGTGATCGTCTCCCTAGGGTACTCATGATGTCTATTTGAAATTTTGGCGTATATTTCTGATAGGATGATTTCCCTAGTACTGACGAATACTTAAAGCGAAGTAAAAGTAGTTAACATTTGGGATCTCAAAGAGAAGCTACAGCTATGGGAAACTCCACCGGAAGAAGATGTTCTTTGTAGTGTAAATCGCGTCTTTGGAAGCGAAAAGAAATTCGGCTATTAGACGTTTGCGTTGTCGAGTTCTTTGTTAGAATTATGCTAAATAATTACTAGTCGATTTCTCAAACAAAGCAATTGTTCTCTCAGATTTACATTTGCAGGAAGTAGTAAGTTTATCATTAGAGAAAAAAGTAAAAAGACATAAGTAACTATATACAAATTGATCAATTGACACTCTATTCTCCGTGCGAAATAGAACAGCACAATAGAATATCACGACTAATCACTCTCAAGCCCTAAATAAATTGAAGCTATTCTACTCTTATGCCCTATTATAGATACTGGACTACAAATTTTTGAAAATTTACAAGGCACAAGAGTAAAATTTTGAATTTCCTAGAGTACGAGAGTAATTCATTACAAAACACAGCAAAGTGAACAGAGCAAGCTAACCCCCGCGCCCCCTTCCAATCAAGACAAAAATCGCAATAAATTAGATTAAAATGTGGAAAATAAATTCCAATTACCTATCTACCTAGGTACTCATAATATCAGAAGATGAATATAAATTACTCAAATCAAACAACATTTCGAATCAAACCCCGCAGAAAAATCCTAGTGTCATGTTTTTGGTCAAGGGGTTGTGTAGGTACTGACTGTAAAGATCTATATCATACTAGTATGTCATATGGTATAATCTTACAATGTGCAAATCTGATCGTATCAATATGATATGATATGAAAACTTCTTCTAACGCCCTTGAATAGGTACTAGTGTAGGGGAGAGTACTTCATTCTGTTTCTCCTTTTTTTATGTTGAAGGATTCGAGGCTGATGAATTCTAAAAGATAGATATGAAACAGGAAAGGGAAAAGGAACATACGGGTTCTAAACCAACGTGTCAAATACACATCTCAATAATTCATTTATCAAGTCACGACAGCACATGCTGCCGATAATATTTTTGATAATTTGAATCATAGATCTTAGTGGAAATCACTCACCTGATCAGATCACTCACTTGCAGTGCACATCAAAGAAAATAGACTAGAACATAAAACAACCAAATCTTCCCCCGCCCCTACACCTCCCTCAACCACCCCTCCACCGCCTCCCAAAACGTCTCAAAATCCTGAATCTGTGGACTATGTCCCAACCCCTCAAACTCCACCAAATCCATCCCTGGTACTCTCGCCGCAACCTCCTTCCCCAGCACCTCATAATGCCCGACAACCGCCTGCACACTCGCCGGCGCCCACGCCTTTCCTATCGCCGTATTATCCAAATTCCCCACCACGAGCAAACTCCTCATCGTCAAATTCGGCAGCTGATACACGATCGGCTCCACAAAAACCGCATCCGTTACTAATGCCATATCCCACGCAAAGGTGCGTCCCTGCGGTCCCGTATACACGTCCAGAAGCATATTGACCCATTCGTCGTAAGCGGGATCCCAGGTCCCACCATAGTAGGTGGATTTCTGATACGTCATGATGCTGGTGTAGGTAGTAGCGAGCTCGGTGGTGAAGGTGAGGTCGGGACGCTGGTAGGGGACTCCTAGGGCCTGCCAGTCTTCGAGACCGAGAGGGTCGACGAGGATGAGGCGCTGGGTTTGCGAGGGGAAGGTGAGGGCGTAGCGAGCAGATATCATGCCGCCCATGGAATGACCCATGATGATTGCGGAGGTGATGTTGAGGGATTGGAGGAGAAAATTCGTGTTGGTGGCGAGTTGGTGCAGGGAAAATTGATAGTGCATTGTTTTTGAGGATTTGCAGAAGCCGATTTGATCAGGGATGACGACGCGGTAGCCGATGGAGGAGAGAGCATGAGCGGTCGCGTTCCATGTTGCGCCACAGAACATTTTGCCGTGGAGGAGAACGATGGTTCCAGCGTGGGATGTGGTGTTGGAGGGAGAAACATCCATGTAGGCCATGGTTAGATTTTGCTGTTGCGAGATGAAATGGTAGAAGTGCACGGGGTAAGGGTATTTGAATGCCAGACCACCTGGGGCTGGATCCTCGTGATAGCGGGATAGTGTTGTGCTTCTGACAACAACTACGAAGCCAAAGATCAGAAGCAGAAATTTACCGAGGGAATTTGCCATTGTGAAGTTTGAAACTCCAAAGATTCGAGTGGGGAATATTGATATGAATCATTCATGATTTATACACAAGACTAGAACCACAATATTCGGGCCCTTTGACAACAAACTGGGGTAGCTTTTAATCGGAGTAAGATCTCGCCGACGTAATCACCACCAACGAATGAAAGTGCACAGGATCTTCCGAGACAAGTAGGATATCCATCCCACCTTCTATATTCGTCAAGCATCATGCACCATGCAACGTATCGTCATCATTGGGATAACCGTCGAGTTTACCCCCCAAAATATCACTGGTGTAGAAGAGAATTAAATAGACCTCACTTGTCACCCAGCCGAGCCGTGCATATGGCAATATTGTGATACAAAGAATCGAGTTAATCCTCCAGAATACTACTGGCATAAAGAATACTAAATAGACCTACCTCACTCATTAATTATCCTGGCCATGCATACATCACCACCACAATCCACAGAATGGTCTCCAAAATCCAAATACGACAACTTCGAGTCAGCATACCGAGCACCATCCTTACATCCAACCCCATCAAAACAGAAGCCTTACCAACGTCTATTGCAGGGTTCGGCTATGAGTACGGTATATGAGTTATCCGGGGTAAATCTGACCGGCATACAACCCTATAAGAGAGAGTCGTTCGGGACCGAGAGGATATACTCCACTACCCCCCTCTACTGATCCTACAGTCACCAATTTCCGATTGAACTCCCTCATTACGATAACCATCTTCAGTCCCAACAATAGAACCTTCTACGTTTTGAACTCTTTCATGTCAAACTTCCTGACGCATTGCACCAGAATAAAACTCTTCATCCAATTGCCAATCTCGAAGATCATCACTCATTCAAAATCCTTTTCAACTATATAATCAAGCTGTGATATAATACAACCCTTGAAAAGCATCAAGATGGATTTGATTTCTATTTCAAACTCCATTAGCCATCCAATATCCAACAATATAAACACCATCCCGATATCTTTCCACCACCATCTATACATACCTACATACACACGCACACAATAAAAAATAAAGACTCCAAGCACAACACAACACAAATCAACCCAAACCAACCCATCCCTTCCACAAAAACATCCCCAAAAACTCCCTCTACTGACGGAATACATAATTTCTCAAAGCAAACCAAAGAAACCCAAATAGCCCCAAATAAAACCAACTCTAATAAAAATAAAACATATCCACATAAACACCATACCCCAACACATACAAATCCCCCAAGCTTTAAAACCCAATGAAATAAATCCCTTCAGAAAACTAAGTACCCGTATAGAACAATGCCATGCTTCCAAATTCCAAATTCCAAATTCCAGATTCCAGATTCCAGATTCCCACCTACTAGTACTAGGTATCTATCATACAGCCAGCCACTCTCCAAAAACATGACGAGAGAGAGTAGCTAGCTAGATGGACGAGGTAACAACTTTGTACCAATCACCTAGTATATTCGTTACATTTGTTACATTTGTGCATTCGTTACACTAGCAACGCTCATTCTACATTCTACATTCCACAACACAACACAGACATCAGAGTAACATAATACCTCTCTACATCCATATCCATCTCACATTTACATTTACATTTACATATACATATACATATACATCTACACAAATAAAAATCCTCACATTCCAGTCATACTCCAAAATCAAGTAAATAAATAAATAAATCATACATACTCATCCCATTATTCTCAAAGAGTAAAAGTAAGTACAAGAGAAAAGAATCCTCACCATCACCTAATCCATCCACTTCACACACTCAACCTCAAATATATATATCCTCCCTCTCCCTCAACTTCATTATCATTAAACATAAAATAAATAGAAAAACAAGTTCCCATTCTCATTCCTGGCGGGCGAACCAGGATTTCTCTCCAGCGAGAGACTTCCAAGCCTTACATTCTCAACCCTTGTATTCTGGTGAGTATAATTGCCACGATATCGAATAGATATTCAAAGCATACACAGCTAGAATTTCCGTTCCAGATTTCCCGATCCAAAATTTCTCAACCATTAAATGATCCAAGCAAGCAAAAGCTCGTAGTTTAGACAACAGAAGAGTTAACGGGAACAGTACCCGTGTTATTGAATGCCGGATCATTCACCGCATGGTTTGAGTTAACTGCAGTGGCAGCTGGGGTATTCTGTCCTTCGCGATAGCCAGCATTGTTCGTAACCGGCACATGTGCACCATCATGATGGGCACCATTATGATGACCACCATCCTTATCATGGAATGTACTTGGCTGCTCATCGTAATCCCTAATATGCAGACCCAGTTGCGCAGGATCGATATTACGATGGCCAAACAGCAAGATAGCACCAAAGCCAATCTTGGCAAGGACATCGAGAACGCCGTAGAAAACTGCTTCCGAATCGGGTGCAATGACGTTACCACCCTCGGAAAGACCCCAGGCGATAGGGTAGAGGAACCAGAGGAACATGGTGACGCCTCCACAAGTCCAGTATACTTTGTTCACTTCGGTGCCTAAAGCTTTGGCATGTTGGGCTCCGACGAAGAGAATGTTCCATGCAATGCCAAAGAGAGCTGCCATTGCGAAGACGAAATATCCCCATTTATAAGAAGATGCAACGAGAGCACCAACGAGGCCAGTGATAATCATGACCTCGTCCAAAAAGATTGTGAACAAGATGGTTGGCCATGGAAGACCTGCAGTCAAGAGGATATCCAAGAGTAAAAGCTGAAAGTAGGATTATTAGCACTTGACCATATAGGAAGGCAACAGCAGGCAATCTTACAGGAGTTGTGATAACCCAATCAATATATCTCACGTAGAAGATTTCCCGATATACACCACTGACTTTAGGATCGCTACGTTGGAATTCCTGAATGATGGAAGCGTAGCCCAAATTTGATGCCATGGTAAAGTATGCAATCGAGGCCGTCATAGTAATGGCCGCAGTAATGTAATGGAAAACACGCTTGCTTCGTGGGACTCGGAAGCTCATAGCCATGAAAATTATAGTTGCAAAGGCCATTGCAGCAGTAATGGCCCAATACACATCACTGCCACGGGTTGTGATGTTGATATCGGAATTCGCTGGGTAGTGAAAAACATCTGGATTTGCGTGCAATGCACCATTGGCTCGTTTTTCAATCATATTGATCGAATGTATGGATATCAATAAGGAATTATTTCAACAACAAACAATATGAAGAGAAGTATATATGAGAATCAAACAGAAATTTCGATATGTAAGATTGAAGTATATATATGTACAAGTCGCGAATTGGATGAAGCGGCTTATAAAGAACTTCAAGACTCAACTAACTGTCAAATCTTCGATCATACTATGATCAGCGACATCGACATCATACAACTGCCGACGCTGCCATCGATATTTCATCGGGATTTCGAAATCTAGATGACAAGACGCGCGCAATAAAACAAGAATCGGCACATAAAAGCTTGATTGGAATACAATAAAGCTTTGCCATATAGCTCTACTGCATATTTCCCACACGAAAACGAGGGGAGAACAGAGAATTTGTCGTCAACTATGCATACTTAATTGCACCTATTTCGGCTAGAGAAATTTCTAGTGGCTAGACCTACAGCCCTTTGAGGAAATGATAGCAGCAAATGTGTCATCCATTTTGAATTGATTCGATGACTTGAAAATGTAACAACGATGACAAGATGAAGGAAATTTTCCCAGGGGTCCGAGTACCATTAAAATTCCTACATACCTACAGTATTACCACCAGTACCTACCTATCGTAGCGAATGAGTGATATTCTCGGTTGACAGTCGGGATTGGATTAGGATAGAGGTGTCATAGACTCATAGACTTTGACGTAACAAGTGCACAGACTTCGATACTCAATCCCATCATGGAAAAATCGTAAATCTCAATCGTTTCCTTTTCCATCCCGCAAAAATAGATCCACTCGAGCCACTAAAACAAAAGCTTGTTTTTGATCTGTGACTGAAACGTTCTAGACCTATGAAAACATCGAAGAACGTGCATACCTATTACCTACCTAGGTAGGTATACGTATCTTTCTACAAATCGTTCAATCTCCTCAAGATCGTAGTGCGACCTTCATAGTTCGAAAGTAAAAAAGTCATCTCAAGTTTTCAACAAATAGAAGTCGCTCCCGTCTCTTCCGAGGCTCCGAAAATAAAAAGTCAGTACACCACATGAACGAATTAATCATTTTCAAAGGGTATCATCGGATGTGTGACTCCAACCACTCGATCGATGTCTTGACATGAACCTTGAAAAAGGGCATTCCGAGGGCTCTCTGGCAACTGAGGGGTTAAACATCTGATCAAAAGGAAATTGGACGCCAGATTTTCAAATACTGAAAGCAATGATAATCCGAATGGCAGTTGAGTGGGCTGACTCGCATTCGAACTTATGACGAGGTGATACAACGAACTTATGACGAGGTGATACAACGACCTATAGACAAAGTAGACAATTCTGCATCCGGAAGAGGCAGGTTAGATACCGACACTAGTCTTTGCGGTCCACTACAGAGTAGAAGCTACACAGGTCATAATCTTATCTTGACTTACCTACTGATTAATCAATTTTGATGATCTTGAAAATGGATCCGACAACAAAAAGATGGATATCTGAAATTGTGACAGCAATTACAACGCTTTCTCGGTTCCCCATGTTCTCTTCATCTCTCCATCCCACTGAACTCTCAAATTACCATTAATGCACCCCGTCATAAATATCAGCACCATCAACGCCAATACGAAGATCCCAAAATTACTTGAAACGGTTCCTTGCTTAACAATTCTATCCAGGTTTCTCGTCCCTTTCCCTTGCACAACCCCCTCATCAGAAACCACGTTGCTTTTATCTTTCCATGGACACTCCATTCTCAAGTCGTCCAAGATTTGTGTACTTGTAATCTTTGCCCCACCCAGAACTATAGGTACACCGGTTCCTGGATGCGTTGATGCACCTACAAAATATACACCCTTAATCTCGGGATGTTTAGTTTTGGGGCGAAACGCGAGGACATTAAAGAAAGAATGAGAAAGCCCGAGGATTGATCCTTTATCCAAATTAAAACGCGATTCCCATGATGTAGGCGTATTAAGTTCTTCATGAACAATCAATGACTCAATCGGCTCGCATTTCGTTCGTGATTCTATCGTTTGTAGTATTCTTCGGCGAGTGGACTTTACGATAGACTCCCAGTCTTGTTCTTTTGGAATACCAGTACCAGATGTGGCAGAGCCATCGCCTTGAGGACGATTGGACGTGGCCGAATTGAGAAGGTGGCCAACGGGAACGAGCACTACAATGGAATCTTTACCTGTCGGGGCAGCGGTTGGATCAATTCTCGAGGGTACGTTCACATAGAACGAAGGCTCGTCGGGAATGGACTGCCTATCAAAGATAGAGTCGAATGATTCACGATATTCATCTGCGAGAAATATATTGTGGGCATCAAGTTGAGGAACTTGCTTGGAGAGAGCCCAGTAGAAAGAAATGGAGCTACAAGAGCCCGTTCGTTTTTGTAAAGATTTGGCGTAGGACGTGGATTTGGAGGTTGGGAATAGATTATTGTAGGCATAGACGAGGTCAGCATTAATAACGACGAGATCTGCATTAAGCTTTTTGCCGGAAGATAGAAGAACTCCTGTTGTAGTTTTGCCGTCATGAGACATTAATACCGAATCAACTGGTGAATTGAGTTGTATATCGACACCTAATCTCTCGCATATGCGGACGAGAGCCTCAACGACAGCATGAAACCCCCCTACCGGGTACCAGATGCCTTCAGCAAGTTCCGTATATTGAAGAAGGGAATATGTGCCAGGAGCATCGAATGGAGACATTCCCATATACATACTCCCGAAAGTAAAAACTCGTCGTAGCCTCTCCGTCCAAAAGTACTTTGAAGCTCGAGAATATATACTTTCGAAAGGATGAAGAGCAAAGACGTTGAGAAGGAAGCTAGGCCGCAGCATGTTGAATATCGATGTAAAGTTCTTGTGTAAAACCTCTCGCACGCTCAATTCATAATGTCGATGAGCTTCTCCAAGCCATTGCAGATATCTTTCAAACCCATCCTTTCCTTCCCATTTCTCAATCTCTCGCTTCATTACACTCGCATCCGTACTCAGTTCAAACTTCTCTCCATCTCCAAACCACAAATTGTAATTAGGGTCGCATTTTAGTAGTTCTACCCCTTCGTCTTCGAGTGAAGTGTCGAGATCATGGAATGTTTCTTTGAACATCTTTGGTAGAAGTAAAAGGGAAGGCCCTTGATCGAATCGATATCCATCATGATGAATTAAACTGCATCGACCGCCCGTAAAGTTATTCTTTTCGAGTACTGTGACAGAGAAGCCTGCTTTTGCCAGTCGTGCTGCCGTTGCAATGCCACCGACTCCGGCACCTGTTGCCCAAAAGCATTATTAGTTCACGAACTACCTACCAGAGTTTGAGATAACGTGCATGAGAAGAGGGAAGAGGGGTAAAACGCAGAGGTAAATTGGATTAGAACTCACCAACTACAATGGCAGTTTTCTTCGTTTCTGCGATCGCCATTACAATTTTCTGGTGACGGAATGGGAATATGTATATGGTACGAAGACCAGTATAACACGAGATTATTCACATGTTGAATGAATAGGTCGTGATTACCTATCCAGGTAGTACGTACCTACCGAGTAGTACCTAGTACCTGAAATGGGTCGATAAGAGATAATGCTTGGTTTTACTTCGTGCATTCCGAGAGGTAGTGCAAGATCGAAGTGTCATCCAATTTTTGAGTGTGCATCGTCAATTGCCATATCTCCATTCGAAATGGTCCGAGCTCAAACCCCTCGGATGCAGGTGCCAAGCCAAATCACTCGATGTGTAGGTATTCGTAGCATGGAACAAAACATCAACTTTATATATTACATAACAAAACTACATTTAATTGCTGAAAATGCCACGCCGGTGTTTCCGGAGTACAATTATATAAGATTAATGGTATTTCAAAACGTATCAACCTTGCCTCAATGCCTTCCAAGCAACTCCTATGCGCCGCAGTTTCGGTACTGTTGCCCGACCTTTAGTGACTATGTACTCATTCTCTTCTAGGACTCTTCCTATCTCAACATAGCTTTCAACAGCAACTCTCATTGACATTCTGGCATCTTCTGGGATTTGTTCGATAGCAGGGCGAGCCTCCTGATAAATGGCAAACCCCTTTTTTAACAATCTTCCTCTCAGTTTGTCAATGATTGGCCCGCTAGGATTCTCCACAACGTCCTGATGTTTTATCCCTTCTTCCTCGAGCCAGGAAGTTGGAAGGTAGACTCTTCCAATCTCAGCATCTGTTGCTACATCTCTACAAATGTTGATATACTGTAGAGCGATTCCCATGCGGGCCCCGGCATGAATTAGCTCGTCACGTCTGTGTGATAAGACAACAGCAGAACTATGATAGAAAACTAGTTCCAAGCACATCTCAGCTACTGTCCCAGCAACTCGTCTGCTATATATCGTAAGATTATGCTCATCTCTGATAGGAGATTCACCGGTATTTCTGTAACAATTTGTTTGATGAAATGTTAAATCCGTCTTGAATCCTTCCAGTAACTCGTACAAAGGCTTGGAAGATAGAATGTGAGTTGGTAAAAGGCGAAGTGTCCGATATAAAGATGGTGGAAAGCTACCTTGAATGTATTTATCAATGTCAGAACGGCACAAAGCAGCCACACTGGCCGTTTCTTTTGATGCATACACGAGGTCAAGGTAGTGACTAAGTTTGGCGATCCATTCCCGAGCCTCAGAATCAGTGTTGTTTGGATCATCAACAAGATCATCAGCAACTCTACAAAAAGAGTATCTAATCTAAGTTAGCAAAATTCTAAAGCAAACGTCAATAAAGCACTGTAAGAAAGCAATACATACAACAGAATCAAGTCAATTCGAAGGCGGCCGTGAAAGACGGAGCTTGCCATATAGAAACTTCTGCTCTTTCGTCTCAATAGCTCCGCAGCCTCTTGAATACCTGCAATTCGAAGGTTATCGTACTTGCATGTGTCTGTTAAAAGTGCACACACCAGCATTTTGGGGGAAGGACATTCAGGAACAGTCGGAAACAAGGTAGGAAACGTAAACAAAATAGCCAATGCATGATCGAAAGCGACAAGACCAAATACAATGAGTATGTTGGTTGCAAGAAAAAACACAGCTTCTTCTATGTCAAGTCCATCCCACAAGTGCAAACCTAATTTTGTCCCTGTTTCGATGCTCCACGTGCCTCTTTTCAATGCCAATGTATCAACTATCCATAGATATAAAGTGGATAGAGTAATTGGCAATAGAGTAGTTGTGTAGGGAAGTCTGATCAAGAATGCGTGAGATAGACTCCATAGTAGTAGGGCAAATGGCCCTGCCCAAGCCAGAATCAATCCTAAATACGTTCCTCTGGCATTTTGCACAATGAGGAAGCCTCCTGTTAAGATCAGAGATCCAATGATGAGTTGGCCCGAATTTCGCGCAGATTTCAAAGAAATCGGCAGAGCCAGCGGATCCCAAGGTGTCCGTTTCTTTTCACCCGGACGTTCCCAGCCCCCAAGATAGGTCGAATGAAAGACTGGTTTGCTCAAGAGCAAATAAAGAAGACTAGTATTGTATGTCTGTATTACAAAGAAAAATAGTTCTTCGGCGGGGATCAAGAACAGTTTAGGACCAATGATCACATTAGGTGGATATGTCCATATTTTCCGCTTGATGAGATATGAATCCCAAGGAATGGTTGAAACGACAGCAATGGCTATGAGGAATAGAATCTTGTAGATATCTATACGCTGGATGAAAGGTCGATAAATGAATGTCAAGACGATGGCTGGCGGGATATTATATTTGAGATGGCTTGATCATGGTCAGTTTCCCAATCGAAATAGGGGCTATTAATGTACTCACACTAAGGCATATTCGAAGCCCATTTTGACGCGGGGAAAAGTTAAAATTGATGGTACCCAGATCTGCAGAATGTAGACATCTCTATACAAAACCCAAGACTAGAGACTCTATCTAGACTCCAGAGATGGAAAACCGATGAAGTGGTGCGAGGAGACTAAGAGGTAATATGGGATGAGAAGAAATTTCTCACTAATTGGAATTGAATGAGCAGAAGTTGGAACGGAAGTGGCATCCCAGTAAAGCAGGCAAAGCTGGTAAAACGGAAGAAAATTAGTAGGTAGAGGCAGGTAGGTCGTAGAAACCTAGATTTGAGGCTTGGGCAATCCCGCTCACAGTATGTAGGTATGTGTGTATGGTATTTACGGTTACGGGAAGCGGCTCATAATGGTTCAATGGCGAGGAGATTAGTTACCTACCAAGTAATAAGTAGTATTGCGGTACGTTCCGGTTTATTGATACTATCGTATACAATGCTATACTACTAGGTATACTATACTACTCTCAACAAAGTAGACTCGAGGTAGACTAATAATAACATCAGTGTTGTTGTTATTAGTCTGTTACGAGTCTAGTCATAATGTTGGCTGAATCATCCCTACGCTAATAATTGTTCGAATGTCAGATTCTCTCCTGCACATCTATCATGATTCATTTGCACCTATCATCAAAACAATACTAGGTCGTAGGTAGGTGTCTGCTCGGTAGATAATAGATAGCCTTGAGGATGAATTGATGGGAATTTCGAATCTCAAAAGTGGTGGCGCGTACCAGAATCCAAATCCTTGTCAATTACAATGCTCCATGTCGTCATTACTTTTCTTATCGACGCGTATTATGTAATCTCCGATTGATTGTGCCCATCTGGTCTGCAAGGTCCATCTCTCACTTCACTTCTCCATCTCATCATTCATCATTCATCCGAGTTTCCCATCCACAATTCCCATCATTCCTTCCCGAGGCATGTGAGATCTTAGTAAGCTAAATCCCGATCCCGATTCCCTAGGCGAGAAAGGATCAGGCCATTGGTCGTTCCACCGCATGCTAGTCACAGGTTGTCGTCATACCTCGCATGTTCCTTCTCCTCACCACTCTACACTCTTCCTTGGTACTGAGTAGTGTCCTTGATCAAGTACCGCTCCATTCTCTGTTTTTCATTTGTCAAGGGGCGAGGCGCATCAAGATCAAGGAACAATGCTTTTCATACAATATTCCTACTCGCACTGAAGCTCCCTCGCTCCCTCCTAAATACTTTCCCTCAAGAAGGCAAGGTCACAAGGGCACAAAGAACTTCCATGAGAGAACCATATGTAGGTATTTTCCAAATCTCCACTAATCGCCAACATAATACCACACCTGTCTTGGGGGGAAATAACTCACAAATTTCACCTTGTCTACTACACATTGCCTATCAAGATCACCCTCATGCCAATTAATCATCGCCGTTACCAAATCACTTCTTTATCCATATGTTCATGTTAAGGAAATCTCAATTGCAGCATTTCCTTGACTCTTCTGTTCATGACGTTCGTCAATGAGAAAAAGAACGCGGCTAGGAAACAACATCCATATCTCCATGGAAACTTTGCACCTATACATCGCACACAACCTTTGACACCCTGTATCTACACTGGCGTTATACCAAAGGAACTGGCAGGCGGGGAATATGTGCGCAATGGAGGAAATCCAGTGACAAATGAAGAATTGGGTAGGGATGCACATTGGTTCGATGGTGATGGAATGCTCAGTGGTGTAGCATTTCGAAGAGCGGAAGATGGTAGTGCACACCCGTATTTCGTCAATCAATACATCCTTACCGATGCATACCTCTCGAGCATCTCAACACCATCCCTCCGCTTACCTATTCTTCCGAGCATCGCTACGCTCGTCAATCCCGCCTCAACCCTTCTCACAATCATTCTGCGAATATTCCGAACCATTTTCCTCGTCATCCTCTCTAACCTACCTGGATCTGCAAAGGCAATCAAAAAGATCAGTGTAGCAAATACCAGTGTACTATACCATGATGGTAGAGCCTTAGCAACATGCGAGAGTGGACCGCCGATGCGCATTTCCTTACCAGGCTTAGAGACTGTCGGCTGGTACGATGGTATTCGAGCAGAAGGAGAGCCGATCACAGACTCAAAATCTGGCGAAGTCTTTGGTGGAAGTGGGCTCATTGGTTTCATGAAGGAGTGGACAACAGCACATCCTAGAATCGATCCTATCACGAACGAACTTATACTTTTTCATTCTACATTTATTGCACCTTTTGTACATTATTCTATTATACCCAGTACACATCATAATAATTCTCCTAATAAGCTCCCACGACTCGTCAACGCAACTGTCCCTGGAGTCAAATCCGCAAAGATGATGCATGATTTTGGTGTCTCCCTTAGTCATACCATAATCATGGATCTCCCTCTTTCACTTGATCCCATGAATCTTGCTCGTAACGAACCTGTGGTCTCATATGACCCATCCGGAATTTCCAGGTTTGGTGTTTTTCCAAGATGGAAACCTGAACATATTCGATGGTTTGAAACGAATGCCTGCTGCATCTTTCATACTGCTAATAGCTGGGACGAAACTACCACCAATACATCTACCAAAAGCGAGGAAACAATATCAGTTAATATGCTAGCCTGCCGCTTGACAAGTGCTTCACTAGTCTTTAGCGCAGGTGATGTTGCAGCTCCTATCCCGAAAGACAACCCAATGACTGCTCCAATTGAAGAAGAACAATGTCGATTATACTATTATCGATTTCCACTCACCGATACGGAGAATAGTATAAGTCATCAATTTGCTCTCTCATCGATACCGTTCGAATTTCCTTCAATACGCGAATCTTTATCCATGACTGAAGCTCAGTATGTTTACGGCTGCTCAGTATCGGATGGCACATTTGGAGCTGCTCTTGGCCGTGCTGTCAAAATTGATTCACTCGTCAAAGTAGATGTCCTCGCGTTAATCGCTCGTGGAAAAGAGACAAATCAAACCCCCATCACAGGCTGTGTTGATATGCGAACGGTCACTGAAATTCTTGCTTCGAACGATTCAAATGATCCTATTAAAATCTTTAAACTGCCACCAGGTTTCTACGCCCAAGAGTCAAGATTTGTACCACGAGAAAACGGCAGGACAGAAGATGACGGCTGGTTACTTTCTTATGTCTTTGATGAAGCTCAACTTGATGAGCATAATGTTGCAGGCCCTCAAGCAAAAAGTGAACTTTGGGTTATCGATGCGAGGGATATGAAAACGGTTGTATGTAAAATACACCTTCCACAACGAGTTCCGTACGGATTACATGGAGCTTGGTTCAGTGAGAAGGAAATTGAGAATCAACGACCAATAGAAACTATTCGACATCTTCCCTTGAAGAAGAAGAATGTTGGTCACGAGAGTATATGGATGCATTCGTGGATGTCGATCCGGACGTGGCTTTTGGAGAAGATTGGATGATGGTTATGATGGTTCATGATGAAGTTATTCTGTATCAATGCTTTATATACCCTTGAATGTCAATCTTGAAAAAATCTGCCCAGATATTCTTTCGGATCAAAGTAAATAAATAGTGTTCAAAACACCATCCAATCCATCTCTACACGTATTGGTCCAACACAATTTACCTGTGTAGACTCGAATGCTTCATCTCATTAACTTGTAAATCTAGATCCATCGATACCTACCTAGGTACGGGTACTTAACATGAAACGTGATGTTTCCATAGTGGATCATTCTCGGATATTTGTGCTGCTTTTAGATTAAATGTCCGAAACATGTGATGAAAATGAATATCGAGAATGTGAGATGAATATTGTAGGGAGGTTGAGAGGGAGGTGGAGAGGGAAGTGGAGAGGGAGGTGGAAAAGTAAAAGCGGCGGGGGAATGTTTCGGGAGGATGTCACTGTTGTGGTTGTTTTTAGGTGGGTAGGTAGGGAGGGAGGGGAGCACGGGGAGGTAAGGGAAGGTATCTAGGGAAGAAGGGGGAAAAGGGAAGGGAAGGGAAGGCAAGCGGGGATTTGTTTTAGGTTAGATTTGTTTATGCGTTTGGTTGAGTTGGTTGAGTTGGTTGAGTTGGATGGTGTGGGAAGTGTGGGAAGTGTGGTTACCTAGGTACTAGGTAGGTAGGGGATTTGAGGATTTGAGGATTTGAGGATCTGAGGATCTGAGGATCTGGGGATGGATATTGAATGTTAGGTGTTGGATGTTGAATGTTGGATGGGTAGAGAGGGGTTATTTGGTTCTTTGTGGAGTAGATATCTAGTAGGTATCTAAAGTGGGAGGTGGTTAGGTGTCTAGGTAGGTGTCTAGGTAGGTGTCTAGGTAGATATTAGGTAGTAGATATTAGGTAGTAGATATTAGGTAGTAGATATTAGGTAGTAGATATTAGGTAGTAGATATTAGGTAGTAGATATTAGGTAGTAGATATTAGGTAGGGCATAGAAGATGAAGATCTTTTCTTATTCCTCTTTCTAAAATGAATTGAATGGAATTAAGCTTATTTGATGGTTTGGAATTGTATGGTAATTTTCTTAGGTAAGGGGGTAGATATTAGAGATGTTGTGTCTGATTCAATCTCTTACCTATTTGTTTTGTTGCGTCCTCATATAAAATGAGGTCTTCTCCTATTAATAATCGAATAATCGAATGTTCAAATTCTACAACCCAAAGTCGTTGGTTGCTTTTATCCATGCTCATAATAATCTCTTTTACGAAGAAATGATCTTTTTATTATAGAGTACCTACCTATCTACTATAAACACAATACGAGCTTGTTGGTTTTTAACCTTCGTGTCCGTTTCATCTGAAATGCATCAAATTTCCCCACACTCACCACTGTGGTCTAGTTCTTCGTTCCTTTTCAAGGGGCTGTTCGCCTTATCCGCTCGGGAAATCAAAATATATTAATGAATTAATTCGTTTGGAAACATCACGGAATTTTTGTCCACTTGCTTGCTTGTTTGCTTGCGTGCATGGTGTGATAATCTTAGTAGATCACGGCAGGCATTGATGGGTTGGATGGGGCCCAGCGGTAATTGGCTTGGGGGTGTTCGTTCAATCTTCAAATAAAGATGAAATATAATCGCTCTCATTCGTGATGTGAATACTTCCTTTCTGCATCGACCCACCTTCTTTCCTCGTCTTGTCTATTCTAGATCTTTTTTTCCTGGAGAACAAAGTTCTTCGTCGTCGGTCTTTACTACAAATCTATATATCCACGCAATTATGCGTTCCACACTCTTTTATTCCGTGCTTGCCAGTGGCATCACGTCTGCTCTTGGAGATGCGAGCATTTCCACTTTCCCAAACTCTCTCGCTTTAGCTGCGAACTTTGATCCCATCAAGTCGGCCTACTGGACAGGTCTTCCTCACCATCGTCGAACTCCCTTTTCCGTCTCGCCAGATGGAAACTCGGCCTATCTTGCCTACCTCGATAGTACCTATGCGAAAGTATACGTGCAACAAGTTTCCCTCACCGATTTCAGCGCCGTCGGCGAGGCCGTTGCGATTACCGCTTATGAAGCTACCGGATTGGTGGCGCAAAATGATGGGTTTGCCTTGATGGCAACGGTCAATGCGACGGGGACTACTGATCTTCCTACAGATGGATCACCTATCGTGTCGATCATTAGATATACCAATGGTAAGAAGACGTGGGAGACGGCGTTGAATGGTCCAGGAGTTCATCCTTCGGATATGTTGACTTCGACTCCGGATGCTAATGGTGATCTTGTTTATTCCGCTACTGCTGGTCTTTATGCTGGATACTTCGTCGTGGAGGGTATGTATTTTATTCTTCCTCTTTCTGATGAACTGCAAGTTTAACAGATATTTATAGCCTATACTACCGATTATGCTGGTCATTTCGGTGATTCCATCCAATACGTCAATGACGATGGTGTTCTCCAAACTATCTCCGGTGCAAGCAGCAGTTTTGGTTGCTCCCACAACACCGGTATTGGTATCGAAGCTGCAGATGCCGCTCCCTTTGCCAGTGTCTGTGCTGAAGATCAAGGCGATATCTGGTTGAACACCGAAACGCAATATATGTCTGGTCAAAAGATTGCCAACGAGAACACCACCAATGGTGTCAGTGGTGAACCCATGGGTGGTATGTCCGGATCCTACTCTAACTTGGCCTCGATCCCAGGCTCCGATGGATATATCTTCGCATGGCAATCACGCGGTGCTCTCGATCTTACCCTGAATGATTGGATGGGAACCGGATATACGCAATGCTCACCCAGATGGCTCAACCACAACGTCGCCATCTCCGTCATGACGGATAAGAAAACCCTCGCCGCAGCCGAAGCCTCTTCCACCGTGGGCGCCGCAGAAGGCGACACCCAAGTCACCTGGATCACCTATTCCTCCACCGACGATCACCAAAACGTC
Organism: Botrytis deweyae; assembly: GCF_014898535.1. Classification (NCBI taxonomy): domain Eukaryota; kingdom Fungi; phylum Ascomycota; class Leotiomycetes; order Helotiales; family Sclerotiniaceae; genus Botrytis; species Botrytis deweyae. Next base: position 291,472 of record NW_024066249.1, read on the forward strand.
CACATCGCCGCCGTCAACTCCCAATACTCCATCGTCACCTACGAAACCCTCACTTCCCCAGACTGTCAACCAGTCCCCATGGGTTGCTCAGGTACATACGCCGGTACCTCTTTCCAAGTCATTGACAACACGGGCGCAAAGGTTGGATCTGCCGTCGTCTCCACCGAAGCCTTTGTCAGTGGTGATATCGTCACTATCGGTACCGATAAGGTTTGCTGGCCGTATGTCGATATGACATGGGATTTGAGCACGGAAAAAAGCAGCGGAACTCCAGTCTCGAAAATGTCTTTCGCTTGTGCTACTTTGAGCGGTAACTCGACTACCACTGCTTCTTCTTCTGGTTCCGTAGTTGCTAGCTCCGCTGCTGCTACCATCGCCGCTAGCTCTAGCTCTAGCTCTAGCCCAGCCGCTGCCGTCGTAGCATCCACTTCCTCCGCAAACATCGCTATCGTTTCCTCCCCCGCCTCCTCCTCTTCCTCCTCGGCATCGCCATCCATCGGGCTCTCCGCCTCCTCAGCCGCCGGTCTCGAAATCTCTAGCTCCTCTCCCGCTTCAGCGTCTGCGTCCCTCGTCGCGCCAGTTTCCTCGGCAACAGCGATTGCCACCCCCGTTCCTGCGAGCACCACTCTCGCTACCAAAACGAGAAGCAAGCACACGAAATCTGCGCATACGAAAGTAGCTACTTCGTTGGTGGTGTCGTCTGCGGCGTCGACTTCTACGGCGAGTGGAGAGTCTGCGGGGGAGGTGAGTGGTGCTGTTTGGGTGGATGCGGATGAGTGTGAGGGGGAGGAGGAGGAGGAGTATTAGATTGGAGGGGGGGTTGAGGATGGATGATGGTTGGATAAGGAATGGGGAGATATAGTTGAAGATGAAGTGAAGATGAAGATGAAGCGAGGAAAGGGAGAAAGGGAGAAAGGAAGGGCTAAGGTGGAAATTCATGTTTATATTCTTGTATATATACTAGTTTGTTACGATGGGAAATATGCTTAGGTATTTGTTATACGATATCGATATTTACATCTACATGTGTGTGTTTGTGTGTGTGTGTATCCGCTTTATGATATGAATCTATCCGATATGCAAATATGTCATGTAATGCAATTTGAGGTGTAAATAAACTCATGTCTGATGAAAAGAAAAATCTCACGTCCTGAAATAATCTATATTCTCATTCCGAGTATCCTATGAAATGGATAGAGGATTGGGGTAGAGTGGAGTGGAGTGGAGTCTTCTTCCTCTTCTTCTTCTTCCTCTTAGAAGATGAGAGGATATCATAGAGGAGAATAGTCGAAAGGAATGAAGAGAAAAATGAAGAGAGAGAGCAAAAGAAAAGAACTCCAATAGAGGAGGTATACAGTATACAGATCTCGGAATGCGAAAGCTGAGACGAGACAGGAAAAGAGTTGTTCGGGGATGATTAATTAATTCAATTTGATTCTTAGGGATGTATTGTTTATATGATTCTCCTGAATCTGAGTATTATTGGTATATATGTGCGCACATAACTACCCACGTCTTCGACTTGACATTCTGGGACCTTCTTTTTTTGTGTGAGTAAAAGTTTTGTTTTATATGGTGTTTTTGGAAAAATTTAAAGGAGATGAATTGGTATTTGTGTTGAATGGGATTGAGGTGTGTGTGTATGTATATGTATATGTATATGTACATGTACATGTGTGTATACGTATACATATTCGGATGGAGAACTAAGATAATACCAGTATCCCTATACCATTTAAATGACATACTAAGTAGTAACTAATATACAAACAGCAAGAAACTTCTCTCAAAAGTATGGGATGTAGGAATCGGAAGATGACCTATCTTACTATATGTGTGTATCTTCACAACATCAGTCCACTGCACCACTGCATTATTATTGAAAATTTGATAGAGCCTCTTTTGAGAAGATATAACCTTACCTACTACGAATGCGAAATTCTAAGTACTAGAAATAGAATTTCGTAGGCTGGTTGGTTATTGATTGAATCGCATTTGTATTGTCATGTTTGGGTGTTCTTGGATATATATATATATATATGTATATATACATATACATAAACACATACAGACATATCAACAGACCTCTCAAGAATGAACCAAATCACAGTAAGATACTATATCAAGTTATAACGAGAAAAAAGACACCTTACATTTAAATCCCAGTAAACACCCTCCTTCCCTTCTCGCGAATACCAATGATTAAGAGGAGAGAAAGATAGATTAAGGTTACCCATCCATCATTATTTTTGCGTCTTCCCACCCATACCTACCGGTACCTACCAAAAGAAACAATATAGATACCTACACCCGCATCATCCCAGCCATACATACCATAAACACCATTCCAAATCCGCATCCTTAGTCCTAACACATTTCTTCACTCCTCACCTCCTCACTTCCCATTCATCTTCCGTTCACCTCTCCACTCCACCGCCCGCGCCTTCCGCCCGAATTCACAGCCCGAGGATATCCATCATATCTATCCATATATATCTATATGTATGAAACGGAGAGAACGCCATGACCCCATCCTATCTCCTAGCTTCGTGATTAGTCTCTTTTTGAGGGGAAGATGGAGATTACCATTACCATTGCCGTTGCCGTTGCTCCTGGATCGGATGGATGTGAGGGGTTAGTATATTATAGTAGGTACCTAGGTATTGAATATAGTAAGTTAACTATATGATTTATTATTATTTATTTTCATGTGTGGGATTATAAGATTATAAGATAGGTATGATAATGCGATTGATTAGTTTGATATTGAAGAGTTTGAGAGTTGTGTATGTACCTAGGTATGTATGTATGTACCGAAGCTTGGATATGTACCGTGTGCAGATAGGTAGGTGGTGTGTCGATCTTAGCTAAGATTTCAAGACCGAAATTGTACGCGATTCATTTGGGGAGTGAGGTGGGAAGGGTTGGTTTAGTTTTTGGATTTTAATTTTGGAGGGAAGAATACTTAGGTACCTACTGCATGTACCTAGGTAGTATTGATTGATTTCAATCCATGTATTTTATTTCATGGAAGAGTGAAAATTGATGATGGAAAATAATTCCCGATATAGATACCTATTATAAATATACCTACCTTCCTTCCTATATCAGACATAAAAAAGTAAACGAACTCTCCTCTCCTCTCTTCCTTTCCCCAACACCACAACCACAACCACAACCACAACCTCAGCAAACCCCCAAATCCAACCCTCAAACCTTATGAAATGGCCACGTAGTACTCCGTGCATGCATGTCCCCTCCCATGTTTAGATCCGACCAGACTGGCGGGCTCTTCATCCAGCAAGTCAAATCATATCTGCAAAGGTACTCTAGAGTCTACATACCTAGGCATATCAACTTCCGGATGCAGAGACACCGACAGCCTACAGGTGTTATTATCGATATTATTGTGGAGTCGAGTGGTATTCGGCTGCCGAGACTCGAGAGCTGAGATGCGATGCGATGGGGAATTGTACAGGCTTTCTCCAGAGCCAAGGAGAGGTAGGTCCTTGGGGGTGATTGGTATAGACTCTAGAGATTCTTGGGCTGGGAAGATAGTAAGGGTTTGATGGCTTTGGAATTCTTGGAATTCTACGATATATATCTCTATGTACCTAGGTAGGTAGGTAGGTACTCGTAGATGAATATTCATGAGATATCACATGATAATCCACGTGTGAGTAACTTGTTGCTATAAACACCTGGACACACCAAGGTACCTAGACAGTAGCATCCATCCTATCAGATTGCAAATTTGGAATGTCACCACCCCCTATCGAATAAAATCTGGAGACATGTCCGGATGAAAAGCCCAAAGCAAAACGAAGAACGCGGAAAAGTATTCCGAGCATTCAAACTATTCCTCTTTCGATACCGAGATTTCCGTGATTCTAATTGTCACTTCATGCTATGCACATTCTTCATGATTAGTAGTACGGAGTATGTATGTGGTCTTTGTTCTTTCTCATTCTTCTCTCCTTCATTCCAGAAAATCATGATATCGTATCGTATGGCACTTTACGTATCCCACGTCAAGAATTCGGTACTTGAAGATTCTTTGTTTCAAACCCCAAAATGCCATCATATCTTCATAATTCTTGAAACCATTTTTCCATTGATCCGCAAACGTTCTATTCTTCACAAATGGATAGAGATGGTATGTACGTCAAAGCGTTCAAGAACATAGAAACCTATACCTGGGCATGAGAGTGGTGGCTTACTTTAAACTTTGGCAAGAACAAAAGGTATTTGTGTACCGGTAACGTTTTTATGTCTTGAAAAGAAATGTTCATCGCGTGAACTGGTCCAACTAACTTTCGATGCTGTAAATGCTTGGTGTACCTAGGTATAAGCTTTTCTCCTCGTATTGGCGCGGTAAAGGTAAGCTAGTCTGCACTTTGCACTCCGTACATATTACAGTCCTAGCTGTGTATCCCCTTGTCCCCCATTCGATGCTTGTTACCAGGGTATTTGCATTTCTTCCATGGGGTGTAAGCATACGTTGAGATTCGCTATTCGATGAAATGGGGTGCATACTGGAAGACGAGCCTCCGGTGCACTCGCGTTGGTCCATTCGACCCTTTTACAATTGAAATTATTAGAAGGGTCGGGAATCCTCCACACGAGTTGGTGGGGATGAGGTTGAAATCGCGATTATATGCATGTTTTAGATGTGAGTCAGTCACCTTGCTATTCTTTTCGCTGTGCAACTCCCGTGTTTTTTCTCTCTCTCTGTTCTTTGGTGATCCTACGCACGAATGGGTGTACCTTTCCGGGAATCCACTCACTAGTTTTGTTGAATAGATTGGATACTATCACGTTCAACCGATGCAAGTAAGTAGAGAAAAGCAAAAGGAAAGCCTAATGTACAGTCTTCGTGTAAGTAATATCGCTCCAAGCCTATGGTGGTTCTAGGCTTGAGAATTAGCATTTGATGAGACTTTTCTGTCCGTTCCATAAGGCTTCTATGATTGGCGCTTATCATTCCTCCTAAAGGCAAACATCCGGCCTGGCATAATCAGGGGTTGGTATAAACCCTACCCCGTACACAGTCAACCTGGAGGTAAAAGCACCCGTCAGCTCGGCGACAAACCATCCTAGCTTTCAACAAAATGAGAAACGTTTGACTGTAATACGGTAGGTATCCAGGGCAGTATCCGGGGTATGGACTCCAAATCAATACTTGCAAGCGAGTCAGCTACCATGAAAATGTTGAGCTTCTCCCGAGTTGGATGGATTGTAATGTAATGTAAATTGTGTTGGAATCGTTGACTCCGTACATCCCGTAACAATTGCCATCTTGCCATTCATATTCATTTGCCATTCGATTCCCCAGTTTCTTCTCCTCATTCATGTGTACCATACCCACTCGATCAACACAGACCAATTTTTGATGATTGGAAATGTGAAAATTGAAACTCTATCAATCCTAGGACAAATGATATCTGATATCACAAGGTTTTCGGATAAACTGGTTAGAGAAGGGGCGTGTGATTCTGGGTGTAGCTCGATACCCCTTTAAGTTTAGCTTCTCTCCCGAATGAACTTTGATCGTCATACCATGACTTTTGGAACCAGAATGGAAATGTCCCCTCGAAATATGGAAACGATGGATACTATGGATACCTCCGCAGTAACCACACTTCTCAGTGCTCACCCATACGATGTAGAATTTGATATAATGCATGGTCTTTGTCAAGCCAATTACAAATCTTCAAACAGTAAACTATGGTGATTTCTCTGGTGGCTGTCATTGCAATATCATTGCAGATTACTAGTATAACTATATGTGTAAAGTAAACAGGCTGATCTGAGAGGTGAATGAGTAGATTGCAGGTTGTAGGTTATAGGTTGTAGGTAGTAGATTGGAGATTGCAAACGATCCCCTTTTGGCTACTTCCCTTTGGCTATTTCCCTTTGCCTACTTCCCTTTGCCTACTCCCCTTTGCCTACTTAGCTTTGGGAAGGACAGATATCACGGTCAGTAGTTTCACCCAGGGATTCCGACAAAACGACACAAGACAGAATATGTCAATCACGACCACCTCTTCGGTATCAAGGACAACCGGATGAGGAGAATCTGGAGACTAAAACATCCCCCATACTCCGTAAACAATGGCGAGACAAATCTAACCAGACCAACAACCAACAACCAACAACCAACAAAAATCCCAAATCCCATTTCATTTCCCCACAAATGGACATTTTCAATTTAGGATTCATCGTAAAATCCGACTCGAGCTAGGATAATCGACAGGGGACCAACATGCAAAGAGATTTCTTGTGGATGACGAGGTCAAGGATTAAAACGATACTCCATTCGGCATGTCGTGTGTCGATGGGATAATCATTACGAAGTTCTGATTTTCTATTGGAGACCCAACAAAGACGAGAAGATGGGATTGGTCAATGCTACACCAATTTAACGACTTGGATGACTCCAATTTCAATTTCTTTCTTTTCTCTCTTTCTTTCTTTGTAATAAACATACCTAGGCAACTATGGTGGAGCAACATGACCGACCGCGGTACGTACAAGCTTCGCCCCGGATTGTATGGAGCAACGGATTGTATGGAGCAAATAAGCAAAGCTTCCTTACCCCAAAAATCAATCTCCCCCTCCCATTCCCCATTTCAGACGATGTACATGCTACCTACCTAGTGCCTAGGTCCCCTACCTAGTAGCTTGCTAGGTCATTCACGTATATATCTCGATATCCTTCTCCCCTCTGATCCTTTTGTCAGAAATTCGATTCTTTTTTTCTCTCTTACTCTTTGTGTATTCACCCATTGTATTGCCACTTATTATTCAGCAAGAAGATCGAGCTCCAAAGTTTGGCTCTTCTCTTACCACACCATATCAGATTGATAATAAGTTCGATTTGCTCACCACACAACATATAAAAGTCGACCATTCAATTCATCATGGCTACCACCGCCACCACTGACAATAATGGATACAGCAAGGAATACACCAGTGAATCTGGTCTGAGTAACACTCAGGACCATGCCCCTATCAATGGAGGAGGTGTTAACAGTAACCCCAATGCCCACGTCTCAAGAGGATATGATTATGGAGGAAACCCATTGGCACACATGAATACGGGAGAGTCTGCCCGATTCCCAGCATTTGGTGGAGAATTTCAACCCGGTCTCTATAAGCCTACGACGGAAAGAAAATTCGCCAATCCGGCGCCTTTGGGTCTCAGTGCTTTCGCTCTGACTACTTTCGTCCTGTCTCTCATCAATGTCGGAACGGCTGGTGTTACCACGCCTAGTATCGTTATTGCGCTTGCTTTCGGTTATGGTGGTCTCGTTCAATTGCTTGCTGGCATGTGGTATGTAGTCAATACCCGTTGAGCTCAAATACATATATCGAAATGACAAATACTAACATCCATCTAGGGAAATGGCCGTAGGAAACACTTTCGGTGCCACCGCTCTCTCATCATACGGAGGATTCTGGATCTCCCTCGCAATCGTTCTCACACCCGGTGGATTCGAGATTGTATCCTCATACGAAGGCGCCGGATCCGGCGTCAACGATTTCAACAATGCATTCGGGTTCTTCCTCATGGGATGGTTCATCTTCACAACCATTCTCTTGATTTGCACATTACGTTCTACCGTTGCCTTTTTCCTGCTATTCTTCTTCCTCGACTTGGCTTTCCTGTGTCTTGGAATCGGTCACTTGCGAGCGAACGCTGCCGGAGTGGCTCTCTCCGGTGCGATCAAGGCGGGTGGATATTTCGGATTGTTCGCGGCTTTTATGGCCTGGTATAATGCTTTGGCTGGTCTTGCAGATGATAGGTATGTTCCACATCCCCATCTCAACATTTATCCAACAACTAACATTTTATTTCTCTTCTAGCAACTCCTTCTTCGTCATTCCAGTCGCTCATTTCCCATGGTCTGTCAAGGGCCGCGAACGTCGTGGCAAGACTGAGCGCGAAACAGTCTAGATGCCTACGAGGACGAGAATTTTCTTTTCACATACACATTCCTAAATGAATAAATAAACATTTTACGATATGCTTTGAAGATGGAGAAAGCGGTTTTCATGAGTTTGCATGTTTGGTTACTGGGATACGGATATCGGATATCGGATTCAAATGATGGATAGTTTACGATACCAGTGCGGATGAACAGGACGGGCATATATGTATGCACGCATGCATGTGTATATGTATGAATGATGGGTTGGGAGGGAAACTTTGAGGATCTTTTCGACTTTTCTGAAACACTCGGAGATCTTGTTATGTCATATGATATGATATGGTAAGTTGCTGCGAGATGGGGAGAAAGGATAAGGAATATCGAGTTATGAAGTGGAAGTTACCTTCATGTCTTGGGAATGGAATCGGGATGTGATTAATTGATTTACGGATTATATTATAACCTTTTAGTAGTCTTTTTAATACATAATTTTGTTCTTGATTGATGGCTGGGTGATGGATTTCTCTGTATCGATCGCTGGTTTGTTTGTTATATCTGTGTGTGCTCTGTGATTCTAATTTTTCTAACACGCAAATTCAAATGCGTTGGACAAGTATGGGAATAGTCTCATTGTTCAAATGCTTCCTTCCTTCCTCCCTCCCTCTCTCCCTAGATAGGCCTAGGGAGGTAGGTATGAGTAGGTACGGTACCTAGGTACTTGCACTTCTGCAAAATCTTGAATTCTTTCTCGCGTCTGGTTTTTACTTGTCTCCTTATTTATCTCTATCCCCTCATCCCTTCATCTCTTCGCCGATTTCCTATCTCCTGTTCTGGATAGTGTAGTTTGATTGATGGAATGGTAGTATGCTGCTTCTATGATCTATCGTGTATATTACTCGGTATATTACTCGGTATACTATTCAGTACACTGCGCGCGTGCGTGCGTGTGTGTGTGTGTGTGTGTCAGAAGTGCTGATGTGGAGTTTGTGTTGGAGTTTGAGGGCGGGGAGGTGGGTGGTGAGAAGGTGAGAAGATTGGTGGGAGATATTTTGTTATTGGGTGGGTTTGATGGGGAATAGGGAATAGGGAATAGGGATGCTGGATACTGGATGTTGGATTTTGAATCGGATCTGATTGATTTGTGGAGTTGTTTGTTTGTTTGTTGTGTTGTGTTGTGTTGTGGGATAATATGATATGGTATGGTGGTAGCTTTATTTGAATGCTTGATTTGTTTTAAGTTAGAGCCTAGCGACAAAATCATCGGAAGTTTGGGTATAATGTAAGAGAGATGCTTTTTCTACACTGAGTTTAATCATATGGTTAGATGGGAAGATTGTAGTATCATGAGGGGTGAGAGTGATTGTATGATATGAATTAATATAATTATAAAGAGAATTATAAGAATTATATTTATTTTATATATTTTAATCAAATAATGGAATTATTTAATTAGATATTAAATCCACTATGTCGAATATATTCGGAATACTCTATACTTTTATAAACTAATGATAAAATAATTAATTTCAATGAATTGTATTTACATATTTAATTAATAATTAATTTTTAATTGATAATTATTCCTTAATTAAGAAACAATATTTTTTAGAACCATTTCTTTAATTTTTGATGAAAATACTTCTTTGTAATCAAAAATTGAAAAAAATGTGATTACAATATTGTAGAATTCATATATTATATAATTTTTAATAAAAAAGAATTCTTTATTATTTTTTCAATTAAAAATTATTAATTAATTCAGAAATAATATATTTTGAAATATAATTTAATTTTCAATTGAGAAAATTATTT